>NW_009212409.1:0-45293 GCF_000690835.1 Fulmarus glacialis
ATTATTATTATTACTATTATTATTGAAAATAACACTGCTACAAACTATAAAGTAATGTCTCCATCCACATACAGTCAGGTAGTATTGTCTTGATCCTGGCTTTACTATTGAACCAGAGGTTGACCAGGCCATCGAATAGGGACGATGCATTATTGTGTGATGGGTTGGTGTTAGAGTCTAGCTGGTTTTGTTAAAATTGTATGGATATTGATTTGTGTGTGTGTATACACAAATACACACACACACACACACACACACACATATAATTGCATTATTTAAAAAACTGCATAGTGCTTGCCATAATCTCATTTGGATTAATTAATTGTACTTTAGTGGTTTTACATGTGAAATGCTGATGGTGGTCACAATATAGTGGAGAAGAGTGAGATACAATAGCTACTGAGAAGTAGTTCATATTCCCATAGTCACTCAGAAATATAACTTGAGATGAACATAATAACAATTGTGCAAATATCTAGCAATAAGTTAGTCCTATAGGACTATATACAGTTTGAGCACTTGAAATAAACATCAGCTTTTTGTTGACCTGCTTTTTCCCCGTAGGCCTTTGACTGTTGTAAGGGAGGACAGGCTACAGACCTATCTTTCAGTCACAGCTGGTCTGTGGAAAGAAGCGCAGCAATGTTGCAGACTGGGGAGTATAAAAAGTCACAGAGCAGGGAAAGATAAGAAGTGCCTTTGAAGCTGATCTTACTTGCCTTTTGAAGACTATCATACTTGGTGCTGTTAGTAGTCTCTGATTATAAGATTTCTGTCACGTAGATATGAAGTTGAATATACGAAACCTTTTTCTCTGCTACACATAGCAACAGAAAGGATCAATGAATTCTCCAAATGGTATAGAGAAAAAAAACTATATCCAGAATTTGAGCTGAGGTAGTCAAGAGCAGGGCTAATCATACTTGCATTAAAGGAATGTTCTTTTTTTTTTATTATTATTATTCATATCTGACTTGGTAAAATCTTCTTCCAGAAACATGGGGTTTAGTTCTAGAATGGTTGTTGTTTGTTATTATTCATATCTGACTTGGTAAAATCTTCTTCCAGAAATGTGGGGTTTGGTTCTAGAATGGTTGTTGTTTGTCAAGTGTTGTTCTTTCTCTAGTCTTCCAAAGCAAAACTGATACTCTGTGCATTTAGCATATAGAGTACAAAATCAGTTTGCCTTGTTAGCCTATGTATTTCAATAGTAAAGCTAAAAACCACATGCTTTTGACTTGCAACTTATCAAGGAAAAGTGCTTTTTCTTTTTGGTGCAAGAGTATTTTAGTTCTTTAAAATGTGTTGCTACAATACGTATTTTGATATTTTGTAATGAATAATGAATGGTAGATATTGCTAAACGTGCATTGAGTTCTCTTGGTTGCTGGCTCAGGAAATAAAATTGGTAAAAGCAGACTGGTTTGTTTTTACAGTTCGTATTCTGGGTAACGCCAAAGCAGAAACCTTCGCTCCTAGGTTGCCTTCACACCTGACAAGCCTCCAGTTACAGCTGCTTTCGAAATTAAGTACAATTTCTGCCTCTTTCTTCTGGTCCCTGTTGCCATGGGATGGGCAGGGGAGAGGAAATCCGCAGAAGCAATTCCAGTCCTTATTGCCATCTATTCAGCATTCGTTGTTGTCACTAAATGTTGTGAGAAAACTATTTGCTTTTGGTAGTTTGATGAGCTTCCTACTGACTTTGCACGTTGAAATGGCTTGGTGAAAAACGTGATCAGTGGTGGGGATTGATGCGAAAGGAAAGCCCAAAATATATGGAGCAAGCGGGTGCAGAGGCTGGACTGGAGGGGCCAGCAATCAGACAGGCTTGGTCTGCTGTGGAACTGCAGCCTGGCTACCCTAGGTATTTACCTCTCTGAAATTTGGTTTCCAAAATGAACAGATACTTTACTCCTTGTCACTTAAATTCAGAGACCTCTACATGTTTTGGCCCAGGAGGCTTGATTAAAGTTGTACTGGAAAGCTGTAAAAGAATTGTGAGCAGAAGTCTGTTTGTAAGCTGCAAGAGATCTGCTGTAGGCTTTCTTCCTATTTTGCTCCCATTTACAAATTTCCAGAGGACTAGAAACAATCTGTCCCAGTTTTATTTTGTTTCTAGATGAGATTTTTTCTTTTTGTCTTCAGCTAGCAAAGAAATATTCTACAAATTTTATTAATGAATACGCCAGCAACTGAGCATCTCACATAAAAATGCATTTTGATGAAGTTAATACTGCAAGGCTTGCCAAAAAATTTGGTGTTCCTTAAAATTTGCCAGTTCAATATGTGTCTGATAATCAACCGTTCTCATGGGTCTTTCCTCAGAGTTTCTTTTTTTGGTCATCATCTGTCACTGCTTGTGATAAAATAGTATTGGGATTTAATGATGTATCCCAAATCCCTAACTTGCCTAAGCATTCAGTATTGTCCCTGTACATGTTAATCTAGGTGTAACTTTTGGTGCAGTAAGACTGTCGTATGGAAATGTAGATGATGAATATTGATATTTCCAATTCTTTCCTAATGTTCCATTCAGTTTTTAATCCTCAACAATTTTTTCTAGCTACTCCCAGTTACACCCATGTAATTCATAGATATGTGTAATAATCCTAACATTATTGATTTGCTTTTACAGCTCCCTTTCTCACTTGTTAAGTGTCACTGCAAGGATATTTTACTTGGAAACATACGAAAGTAAAATATCTGACTTTGCTGTTATTGATATCTGATTTTTGGATGCCTGGTAGAACTGGCTGTAGTACGAAGCATATTTTTCCTTCATGTCCGCCTAACAAATTAGACATTATTACTTAGCATATTAAAAGAAGAAACAAAGGAATTTAGATTGATTTAAATTCATACAGCTATTTTCAAATACAAAAATTGTCTAGCTGCCGTTTTGCACAAAACCAAAGGAAATTTTATATTCTTTCACAGCGAGGCGGTTTTACATCCTGTGTTGGAAAGCCTCTTTGTCATCTGACATGCATTTCTACCTGCCTTTTCTATCTGAGCAGACTGGGTCAAGGAGTAGTGGATCCCGTCATCTGTGGGTGGAAAGGTATGAAAGGTATCATAAAGAACAGAAGGAGAAGACCTTTGCTCATAGTCTTAGCAGAGAGGCCAAGGAGTAATTCTGCATCGACTAGGATACCCTGTCAAATTTTCAGATCAGCAGGAGGACAGCATGTGTAAGGGAAACTTGTCCTCAGGATGCCTGTACCATGTCTATCATTTAGATAAACAGGCTGCTTTATTCACAGTAGCCATCGATTTGTCATTTCCCACACATATTAAAATTCACCTTGAAATATAACAAAGAGTTATTCTTATCAGCTCTGAAAAAGCTCATAGCTGCAAAAGAAAGAAAAGTGCAAGAACATCTTACATGTTATGCTTTCATTAAGGGATGTCGTAGAACCACTTCTGATAATTTTATGTACTGCATTTAATGAAAATTTCTAGCTAATGCAAAGTAAACTCTGACAAAAATCTTTACGATAATTTTTGGTGTTCATTGCTCCACAAAGGCATTTCACAAGGTCATCTAAAAGGATTTTGTACAAAGCTGATAGTCTGTAAACGGTCTCTTACTGAAAACAACATTATACTTAGCTTTTATTCATTATGAACTTCCCATAAACAACAGTATCTGTGGTTTTAATATTAAGCTCTGTGAAGGGAGCCATAAAGCTAGTTGCACAATGATGGTGTGTGGATAGTTTAACCCCTTTTTATTCCGGAGTTTCTAGTGCCAGCACAATTGGAAGATACTGCCAATTATTATAAATGATGTTTGCAATTTGAAGGAGCTGTGTTTTGCCAAGTTGTGTGAGTATGTACCGAAAACATAATGTGCTGGTTCAACCAAGCGCTGCTCAGTGTGTAATTTTAGCCTGGTGAATCATTATATTGTGCTAAAAGCGTGCTACAACGTTATTGCTGTAAAGCAGTGTCTGTAGGCCTCCATCTCCATTAAGTCAAATTCCATTATAAATGCATCTCTAATGACATGTATTTTGCTGTGGACTAGTAAATGCTTTTTCCCCACCAAGCATTTCAATTCTACATGCAGGGCACTCTGTGGTAAATAAAGGTTATGTGAATTAGTGAGATGTGGGAGATACTTAAAAATCTATAACTAAATCTTCCCTGTTAGTCCCAACACCAATGCTTTGATTGGAAACCTTACAGATTAATTCATTGAACTCAGAACCATATGGCAGTGATAAAGCATAGCACATACCCTGCAAGTTGCACACACAGCAGTAATTGGAAATGAGAGATAATGCGGAAGTCATAAATCTCAAAAGCATAAACATCAGCTAAACATCTACATAAAATTACTGACTGTGTCTGTATTTCAGGGTTCTGTTGTTTTCTCTCGTATAATTTGTTCTTTTGAAAAGAAAACCAAAATGGAAAGGTGTAAAATATGTGCTAAACCTAATACTGTTTGTTCAAGTAAATATGTAAAAGCTGCATGAAAATAGATGCTCACAGAAACTTTCTGCAGAATGATCTATTTAAAAATAGCTGCTGCAGAGTAAAATAAGTACAATAACATACAGTGCTTGATACTTCATGTGATAAAAGATACAGGTGAGAGAACTGCCAGTGGTACGTGCAGTTGTTATGATTTTTAGTGTCAGAGTGTATTAGAAAACTATTTCAAACACCTACAGGAGGCAGCACATCAGTAGTGGGTTGCTGAAAGTTACACAGGACTGCTCATAATGGGTACTCTCAGGTAGATCAAACAGTAGCGTTACTCCTGGCATACTTACTCCTCTCAGAGCTCCATCAAATCATTGCAAAAGTGTTTTTCTGCAAAAAAAGGGGATACCATCCATTCATTCATTGGAACGGAAAAAAAGAACCATTTCAGGAAGATATGAGAGGCAGTGATAGCTAATTTACCAGTACCACCTCGGGGTCCTGCATAGGGAATGAGGGAATGCACCATATCCAGATTCACACTGGAGAGGTATTTTAAAGTAGCAAAGGTGCAACCAGTTCATTTAGAAGCTGAAGCAAACAACGTGGATTAGTAGCCAGGAGCAAGTGCTTTGCTTCTCCAATTGCCCAGACCCTTAAAGATGTTAGACAGGAAGCCATCAAGGATCACTGAAATACTAGCCAGCACTTACTTTGTTGAGGCAACAAGGTAATGGCTATAGGCAATGCATTACTGTAATAATTATAATGGGATTTGATTGTTATGGCTCTGAAATGCTGCACAGCATGAGGCAGTCCTTAGGAAACACACCTGCTGGGAAACAACTTAAATGCAATCTATTTGACATCTTCCGATATTTCCGTACTCGGAAATTATTGGGAATTTGGAAGAACCCTAAATTTTCCTGCAAGCCCAGATTAAGCTAATAAACTAGCTCTCTTTTGGTTTAAAATCGTTAGCTGATTGTTCTTGTTCAAGATAAGGAGTAAAATTTAAGCCATACAAAAACGCATATACATTAACCATAGTTGCTGCTTGACTGTCTTATCTCTGAAATACTTTAAATTATGTTTCAGAAGAAAACAAACCAACCTAAAACCACATTAGGGTCTCCATGTTACGACAAGTTTCATTAGGTTTTGAACCTCATTACTCTTTTCCTGATAATCTCAGTTAAAACTGTGGTTTAGATCCTATAATTTATGCTCGAAAATTATTTTTTTCCTGCATCTAATAATAGAATAATAGAAAGGAAGGCTTCTTTCTCCTCAAGAGATTAGCTAGTTCAGCACCCTACACTGAGGAAGATCAGATTTGCCTGCAAATTTCCTGGTGGATGTTTTTTCTGAACTATTTTCAAATAGCAAGTAAGCACTGTACTAAGAAATTTATTTAACACTTTCATGTACCTAGGGGGTGTTTTTTGTAAGGAGCCTCTTCCCATTCCTCACTCCTCTTTCCCCTTTGTAATGTCCAGTGGTGGGTTCATTTCTGTATTCTGCAAAGCTTGCACTCTTTTGTCAGACCAAGACCGCATTAATACCTGCCCTGTTCAAGTGATTCAGTAAGAACAGGTCATCGTTTTCACAATATATAACCTTAATGCTTCTTGCTGCAAATAAAGATCTTTTCTTTGCGGCCTCCTTTTTCCTCCCCTTCCTAACCCCCAAAGTACATGTGGCCATGCTGTCCACTTTATGGCAATTTTTTACTTATTGGAAAATGACGTTTGGTGCTCTTTAAATGAAACAGTCCAGCTGCATTTCCCAAAATGTATTTTCATTTCTGCTTCTCTCTCCTGGGCACTGTGTGTTGTTATACCCTTTCCACTGTGAAGAACTCCAGTTTGAGCCCAGTATCCCATTTGAACGTATTGACAAGAAAGGCATGATTACCCCTCCTATCTTGCATATAGCATATAATATTCCTGTCATTACCTACCAGGACTGCTTTTATTTTTTCTGCAGTGTTACATAATTGACTCAACTGTGAGTCATATCAGCACTCTGGTCGTTTTCAGCAGTGCTGCAGTGTAGGCTGACAAGTTCTCCTCCTTCACATTTTAAAAAATTTTATTCTGTCCTTTAAGCCAGTGGATTTACTTTGTGCTGTCCCAAGTTATCCTTTGGAAGACTTGGGCATTAAGATGCATCTAGTGGTACATGCTAGTCTTCCAAGAGAAACTACTTGTAAATACTAATGCTGAAGTGGTTAGTTTTAAGCTGTGTTGTAAAATTTTACAAGTGTGACTCCTTGTTGCTGTTCAAGTCAAAGGTATACGTGAATATGAGGTCAGCTGAGCTGCTTTGAAGAGCCAGTTGTGACGGAGGAATTACATTCTTCACATGCAAAGCACTTGCTTGTAGGCCAAGTATAGAAGTCTCACTGCTGTAAAGTATATTAATGGTTGCGTCAACTCCATTTGAAAGGTAGGGGTTCCATAGAGTATCAAAACTGTCATCTTTATTATAAGATTAGGCAGGGGAGGCAAAGATTATGTTGACCTTGAAACTGAGTTCTGTTATGATTTACAAAGATGATCCATTTAAGATCAGCCACATTTGTTTAACAAAGTACCTCATATGTATCTCAGTTTCTGCCCAAGCATGTCTGGTCTTTTGCTTTCTTTAGGAAATTGTCTTATTAGTAGCAAAAGTACCAAGCAGGTGTCCTTTTTTTTCCCCTTTCATTTCTTATTTTCTAACATACACAACTTCTGTTTCACTGGAATTGCAGAAAAAAAGGGCTAATAGGTTTTAAAAATTCTTGCTTGGAGGTTTATAAGCTATTGCTAATACGAGTATGTTCCATTAGCAACCACTTGACTAATTTTGCTGCTTAACTTGCTATGAAAATTGGTCCTAACGTGTTTAATCTTGTTGCTTGCTTTCTCTTGAAATACCCATTTGCCCAAATGTTATATGGCGTAGTGTATCAGCAAGTGACTTTATGTTATACTGTTTGTTTGAGAAATATCCTCATTAGTGTCTGTCTACATTAGTAAAACATAATTTATCTTGATTAGAGTACTAGTATTTCCCGCCCAAGGGATAAAACCTCTTGGATCATTGTACACCAGAGAAAACCCTATCCTTTCACAATTTCAGCTATGTAAACATATCTTCTCTGAGCTTCCAATATCTAAATATTTTTAAAGAAGTTCTGTGATTGCAATCAACAAAAGAAATATGTAAGTTCTGCTGCCTTAAAGACAGCTAGCAGCACTCTAGGACCAGACTGAGACCTCCAAAGAGGTCCTCCAAGATCAGAGAAAACCTGATTTAGGAAAGCAGCCTACTTCCGCTGCTGTCCTAGGTTCAGGAACTTTAAGACACATACATCAAAATGAAACTATTATAATTGTGTGCTAAGCAAAGAGAAGCCAATGCTTACTTAATTTAAGTAGCCATGTCAGCTGAATGGCCTGGTTACGATCCAGTACCAAAACATAATTGTTTGAACTAGTCACACGGTTAAAAATATCGAATCCCTACCTCATTTTTAAAAGGCATCAGACTAAGCTTGTAAAGGTGTTTTGCCCAAACATTTTCTCACTGAGAAATCCAAATTTGGATAAAACAAAATATTTCTGAAACTTACGTTTTTTTTCTGTATTATTCACTCAAACAATATGACTTTCTTTCCTTTAACAATGAATAAATACACAAGCAAGCTATTTTTTGCAGTTCTTTTGAGCTGTTAGGAAAGTTAAGGCGCGTTGCTTGTTGTCACTGAAAAGCAGGAATAGATGTCAAAGGAAGGAGTTTTGTGTTTTTACCTTTTTTTCTGTTTAGAAAGTTTTTTCTTGTCCTTTTTCTTTTTATAAAATCATTCAACAGTTTCTGTACCAAAACACTGAAAAAGACAATGTGCTGAGTAAGAATCCCTGTACACTTCTGAGTTAGCTGTTGCATTCCTCTTAGTCTCTCAACAATACTTTGGATGTTTGGGGCCACATGGTGTAGTTCTGTAAAAAGGCTGGGGTATTTTTCTTTAGAGAAGTCTTGCGCAGTTCTCCTTCAGTTTCTTTAATCTGGGAGTAACTTGTCAGTTTTGATTTTTTTGCCACAGGGAGCAGTTATTTCTATTTAAAAAAAATGCCAGAACCATTTGATTGAAATGTTTGGCAAAAGAAGGAATTTAAACTAGTGCCTTCAGAAGCTTATATAATGGGCTGATGTTTTCTTTCTTCCCTTGATTCTTGCTGCATTAAAAGCAATGTGGAAAATACGCTAACATGACAAAACCTTTCAGAATGGAAGAGGAGAGAATAAAAGCTGCTCAAAACCTATGGGGAAATTCAGAGATATTCTGTTGATTTGTCCTCCAACACCAATATGGTCTTTTTAATTCCAACCCAGTAAGAAGAAGAGCAGCTTTGAAGAAAACAGCTGAGACAGGAAGATTTTGAGAGAGAATCCTAGGATTTATTGGATCATGCAAGTTCAGATTGATTTCAGTGTCTCTGATTCCACAAAGGCTCTGTAAAAAGTTAGGGATGAATCTGCTTGTTTTTAGAACAGGACAGCATCAATTAGAAACATGCTTTTTATCTGGGAGGTGTTTTAGTTGGATGCTACTAGTGTAACGGAAACAGGCTTAAGAGATTTTCTACGTTGGATCTCAAAGTTGCAATCCGAAGTTTGATGCCAAGTAAGAAACTTCATAGCTACAACGAGGAGATAATAGTGCCTCCTCCCGTAGCAGGGTGTAGTAAAGACCCTTGGTGAAGCACTTAGATACTAAAGTGAAGACCACTGAGGTAAAGCTCTGTCAGAAAGATTCCTGTCTTAAAGCAGTTTTTGGTTAGTATGTAATTTGTCATTATGTCTTATGTCAGTATGTGGTAGTTTACACTGAACAGAGAGACTAAGCCAAATTGTTAACTGATGTCTGGTTCACTGAGTGCTGCCTATTGTGTACACATAGTGAGAAAAGTACGATTATGTCACTTTGAAGGCTGGATTGTAACACTCTAGAGGATGAAGTCAAGATTATACAGACCTCTTTAATCATGGCCTTCCCTAACTTTGGAATGCTTTACTTGTATGTGCAATGAGTACTACAATCATTTTGCAGCCTTAATAACCTTCTCCTTAGCACACTCTTTTGATTATGGTTTTATATTCCATGTCTTCTTCACATGTAACATAGGAAGTTATATGTTCCATTTTTGCTTAGTAGCAATTTGTTCCAGATTTCCCACTCTAATTAAATGAGAAAGAATAAGTGATCTGGGAACCATGACCCACAGTACACAAAACTTATTGTAGAAGACTCAAAGTATTTGTAAATATTTTATGTTTTTGTGATTCAGGTATGTGTCTGCATGCGTAAGTGATCAAGAAAGTACCTCTTTAATATGTATTATTTCAGTCTTTGTAATTAGTCATCTGTCTTCTCTCTTCTCCCCCTTCCCCCAACAATTTTTGGTCACTATGGAATGAAAAAAGTCACTGAACCATATGTAAACTCTTGAAGCTATCAATGCAAATTCCTCACATTTTTCAGGGGAGGAGAGTTTTTGGCATGCACCATCAGTTTATGGAGTGTCTTTATCTTCCACAATGCTGCAGTTTGTTTAATGTTTTATGTTGTTTGGCATTGCCCACCAAAAAAAGAAATGCATGATAACAATCCTTACTGATGCAGTGTTACTCTTCCAGCAATTTAACATAGAGACTTTTGACATTAAGCCAACCACTATACAAAATCTGGTATGGAGACAGCTCATCTGAAGAGCTTGAAGACTGGGATGCTGTAGCTGTCATGCTAAAGCACTGTAAATTGAATGTAAGATTGTAAGCTTAGCCTTACTATTTCCTTAAGTTTCTGATATCTGGATTAGAGTTTCTTTATTGACTGCTAACAGGAAACTATTTCACATGCAGTTACGTGTAGGTAGGATTAAGGGGACTCAGTCGCCTGTGTGATGTTCTGAAAAGGCAATTTCTTTGGGGGAGAAGTAATAGCTGATTCTTTCTTTGGAGCTGCAATGAAGTTATATTTCTGTCCTTCTTAGCTCTGTGTTCTCTGAGGTACCAAGCAAATATATGAGAGGATGTAGATACAGAAGAGGTTGGAGGCTTTCTTCACTGGCTACTGTTGTTGGTCTGTTGAGGACTACCATTGGAAAGAAGTTTCTTTTAAGAAAGGAGAGGAAAATAGTGGTGTGTTATGCCCCTTAAAAATCCTGAGTGAAGCAAGGGACGAGAGAAGCTTTCTAGCTCTTACTGCGTAGTGTTGCAGTCAGAGCATTTTCCAGATCAGAAGACTTACTAAGTTCTGTGAATATATTAAGAGATATAGTTGCCACTGATGTAGCAGCAGCATGGCATATTTGATATACGGACATATATTTATGCAAGGAAGTTGAGAAATCTCTCCATTAGTACTGATCAGTATGTGCACAGTCTGGCATCACATAAAGTGGTTGTTGCTGCCTGCTTTAGATTGACTCTACATCCACTCTTCCCCTTCCTCACTCACTGAGCAGCTACCATATTTTCTCAGCAAGACTTCACTTAGAGCCGTGACTGTTCCTGAGTGACATTGCAAAGCTTGAAATGGTAATCCAGCAGCAAGGCTGAGCCAGTTTTCTGTGCGGTGCTACTTAGAACAGCCCCGGCGCGTGATGTTTCTGCATTAGGCAGCAGGGTCATTTCAACATCAGTGTCAATATTTAATGCAGTACTGCAGTGCCAAATCATTGAAAGTTTCTTTTGGACCAGATGTTTCTTTTGTAGGAGCTGTTATTTAGAGTGGATCAGAACTTTAATTTCACTTTATGCAACTTAGATTCTACTCTGGTTGATGCCAAACCTTTCTTGAGGCACTCTCCGTTAACTACTCATTTTTCAGGGAATGGTATAATGCCTTTTGAGATTAAGATTACAAAAATCGGTCTTTTCCTCAGATTTAACTGTTGCTTGCACATAAGCAATCATTCAGCCTTCTTTCTACTAAACAAACACTATTGTCATTAAATGAGTAGCAGGCCTGAAGTCGGTCATCTTGAAAATAGTGTCCATTGCTGAAAATGCAGTTGAGTTGCTGTTATCCTGCTAGAGGAAAGCAGCAGATCAATGCTGCATTCTGGTCTTACCAAACAAAATCATTTTAGCCTGGAAGAAAATTAAATTCCTTTATCGGTGCCTTATGCTTGAGTTTGTAATAGGCTTTTGTGTTCTCTCTTGGCTGGATCACATTGAAAGTAGGATAATTATCAGTAAGGGTTAGAAATAAAATAATCAGTTTGCTATGTCAAAATATCTTCATTTTTATGTCAGTTGTGCTGTCTTTCTGATACAGTGAAAACTGACTCTGGGTTTAACAGCAACAGCACAATAATCAAACTTCAACTCTTTGCTTGCAATTGGTTGTGGAAGTCACCTGCCTGTTTTGCCTTGTGGACGGGGGAATAGGGCATACATTTCTAACTATGGCTGGTATGCTGGTATTAAGGCTGAAAGGTTTGTATTGGTAAAAAATTATAAGCGTGCCCCGCCCCCTCCCCCCCCAAATTAGAGAATAATCAGGGTGTAAATATTCCTTTCTTGTTTATCTCCATTTTTTCCCGATAAGGTTCAAATATGAATCATCTATACTACAGAGTTAGATCAGAATTGTTATTTCAATGTTAACTTTGAATGCTCAGATGCAAAGCTTTAATTGACTTGGACAGTTGCATGTTTTGGAGAGAGATCAGTGAGTCTGCTTGGTATGTCAGAATAAAGATGAGTTTATTGACATTATCTATACTGATGTAATGACATTTATAAAGGTAAGTAAAAAGTACAAGCAAATAATGCTACTGCATATCCTACTAAGTGCCTATGCTTCACACCCACTGTGAATTAAAAAAAAAACCAACACAGTAATTTTACTGGTTTTGCAACAGTAAAAATTTTGTATTAGAATATTTGCAAAAGAAGTAAGAGCAAACATTTTGTCTTGTAGCTATGGTCATCTACTCCTTGTGACTTCATTAAGAGTCTATCCGGTTGAGTTTGTCTCTGGAAATGTGTACGAACATTGTGTGCACCTGTGTCTAATTAAAGAGCTTCTAATTGCTTAAGAAATGTTATGACCTAAAGGCTCTTATAAAACCAAGAATATCTAAGATACATAAGGGAAAGCACTCAAGTCTCTAAAGTGTCTATTGAGATGGTGTTCTTTGTACTGTATTTTATTATATAATTTTAAGCAAAGCTCCAGCAGCCGTAGGTTTGGGAAAAGATGATAAGAGATTGTTGCTATAGATGACTTGTATTGCCATGGAAATACTGTTCTTCAGAAGTAATAAGCCTCCTTCCTATTGTGCATTATGGACTGCTAATAAAGCATATTAAAAAAAAAAAAAAAGGAAAAAAGTAAATGAACTTACTTGAGAAATAGGCAATAATAAATGGTTTTTAGGATAATGAAACAAGATATTGGGGTTGGATAGCAAAATTGAATTTGTTTTACAATGGGCAGTAACACAATTATCAGATGATTAGTCTTTGAACATTTTCCAAAATTCAGTTGGTACAGAAGGATAGAATTTGGTTTTGGTTTTGGCACATTGTGATTCATTTTGTAAAATCAATGTGCGAGAAATCTGTTTTCAATACTATCTGGTGGGGTTTTTTGCCCCCTGGATTTCAATTGAGCATATATTATCGGATAGGATATATAGTAACTGTTGGTAACTAAAGAATCTGTCATGTTTTGTATAGAACTGGGCTATTTGTTCTTCACTCTGGTTTTAATTTGCGTAAGAGTAGATAACTGTTGTTCTTCAGCAAATGGATAATAGAATCAATACAAGTGTGATAGTGTTTGGGAAGTGTTCATTAGTGGAAACATTCATTATTTTTCATTCTTGGAAATTTCATTTATTAATATCTGAGAATAAAATCCTTTCCCTGATTTTTTGTCACACTGCTTGGAAAGCCTAAAAGCTATTTTCACACAGTTCTTAAGAGTTTTATTTATTTCCATTTCACTATCTTTTTTTTTTTTTTATCTTAAAATACTGAAAGAAGGATGAGAGCAGAGATGCGCTCTATCTTATTCTTCAGTCTGCTGAAGCCACTAAGAGTCTGTTGGTTGACTATAGTTGGTTTTGGACTTCCCAAAATGGGGAAAGAGATTTCATTCTTCCCATTTTCTGTGCTCTGCAGTATGGGAATAGAAGGATATGAAAACAACTACACATAAACAATTTAGAGAAAAAAAGTGTTATTATAACTAAGTGGTTGAAAGCACTGTCTTAAGACATTACCTGAGGCAAGTAATTTATCTTTATTCAAATAGTGTTAGGGAGACGATTCTGTTGCCTCAACAAGGATAACAAGAGAAAGGCAAGACAGTTCTTGCTAATGGAGTGTCTTCTTTTTGTGGAAATCAGTCTGATTTTCACAACTCTTTTTAAAGAGTTGTTGATGAATCAGAGAATTTCATCATTACCATTGCACGTCTACCGGTTGTGTCATGATCCCAACAGGCATGTAAAATTCTTAATGGCACGGTAATAATTTCAGCTATTTTAAGAACAAGAAAATCTCCTGCTTCATTGTGATTGGGAGAAATCCTACAGACTTGATCCTGACTTGGGTTAAAGGAGTCCTTCAGCTATCAATTCCACAAATTGCACAAAAAGCTCTGCAAATACACATATTTTAAGTATGTCAATTTTCCCCTATATTTCTTTGTTGTCTTGTACAACTGAGGAAATGCGTCGGCCACTGGCACACAGATAAGATATGCAGAAGCAGGATCTTGAACTTTGAGCATGGACAAAAACAGAGAAACCTAAATTAATGCATTTCCACAAATCCTCACAGAACTGTCTTTAAAAGACAAAGTGGGGGTTTTTTTTCTGAATTTTTGCCAGTTCTTTTAGGTGTGCCCTGTAACTGTAAAAAAACAAGCTAGGTCCTATTTTGCAGTCTTTGCCCTTTATTAGAATTCTGGACCTCTAATTCTACGAAGGGTAGACTACATCCACATCCTTTTGTTAAAGCAGGCAAGAAAAAAATTGTGCTGTATAGATGTTGTTTTTTCAACCAATTTTTCTAAAAGAGCTTTAAAAATGCTTAACTCGTTATAAAAAAGAAACAAATCAGATGTGCAGCAAACATTTTATATACTGTGAGGCGCTGTCTTCCTCTGAAGTACTTCGATACCCTGGTTACCATGGCAAGAGAGAAAAAGAATAAAAAATTCCAGCAGCGAATACCTCTATAACTCCAAAATCATCACTCAGCAGGGCTGTGTGCTTAATAACTCATAAAAAATACTGTGGATTTTTCAGAAAGCTGGGAGGGAATTTCTCCACTGATTTGTCGTGTTCTGTTCAGATGATTGCACATGCTGCTAAAGAGCAGAGGTGACCAGGAGGGGTAGCTACACGATGGTGTGATTTTTAGCTTTGACGTGGGTGTAAGCGTGTTCAAACCTTCAGGCAAAGAGAGCCTGGTTCCCTGGCATGGCACGGAGGAGGGTGGGATGGAGCGGTGCCACTCCAAGCAGCGTGAGTGGCGTGGGAGGGTAGGGAGACTGCTGGCGTCCCTCGTGCCTCCTCCTCTGCAAGGAGGAGGAGGAGAGACTGGGCAGCATGTTTGGGAGCCTGAGGATGATTTTGTTAGCTGATGCAGTTGAAAGCCTATGCTTGTGCAGCCTCACGTTCAGCGAAGGGTCCCTGAACCCACGTGCCTCGTAGCTCCAAAGAAGGCTGAAGATGCCGCTTACATCTGTCAGTCACCACCTTTCACAGCCATGAACTGTCCCCTGTGTGCCAGGCCCCGGCTCACCCCGCTTCTGACATGCTGACAGGCTTGAGTATCTCTATGTTATGCCATGTACAAATACCCGAGATTTCCAAAAGCTCTGGGCTTTATGCTGGAAGTGGGGGTGCATTTTTGCTCAGTGAATACAGGGTACAGATCTCCAATGTCCTGGCTATTTTAAAAACATCCCAAGTCCTCCTAAGCCATAGGAATGCAATTTTTGAAGCTTTTCCAAAGAAGCCTGACCCAGAGGCACTTGGTACCCAATAAATCATGTTAGTACTTGAAGCATTTCGCAGAGTTCAGGTTGGCCTGCAGTCGGGCGATGGCATTTTGAGACTTTCAGTGATAGATGAGAGTGCCCACAGTCATAACAACTTGATGCAGCATCCTACTGCTAGCACCATCTGCTGCAATTTTTAAATATAGAAGGGGATTTTTCTTAGTCAGCATGTTTCTGTCAGAACTAGCTCTTCATAGACCTAATCTGAATGCCTCCACAGAGCTTCAAACTTCATCAGCTTTCTAACGGAATAACACAACACAGTCTAATCTTTTCAAAGTGTTTGCCTTTTCTTAGCGAAGGGAATCAATTTTTACTCTTCAGTGATTTCTGTGGCTGTGTCTGCACTTATGTCTAAAATGTTTCCTGTCTTTGCTTTATCATTTGTATTTCTATCAAGAATGATTTGAGGGTTTGAGAAGCCATCAACTGCTGAAGTATGTGGAGAGTTGCCTTTTTGCTTCAATATTGCTACCATAAAGCAAAATCTGTGATAACGTCATCAAACAGCTACCTACCTTAGCTTCAGCTCAGTCCCAATTTTTATTCAATGGATGCCTCAAAAATATGTATGAAAGCAATGCTAAATAGCTATGGCAACTGTCTGCAGAATGCCACGTAACTTCTCTAAGATTGTTTAAGCATCTGTCAGCTAGGAATCATGATGGTTAAACATCTTTATAAAGTGTTCTGAAAGCCACAGATGAAAATACATGTTTTTATGGTATTGCTTGTTGATAAAGATAGTGCTGTGCAGGTAGTGATCCCAGCGCTGCAGGTAGCTCGCTCTCTGCTTATTGTGCCAGCGAAGCTTCTTGGTATCTAGACTTTGCGTCACTCACACTGTCCAATACCTCTGTACTGTTCATCTGTATGGAAAATGGCCTGTTTCTGAACATGAGGACAAACACACTCGGAGGCAACAGCAATACATAGTGAGGAAAATTTTTTTCCTGAGCTGACAGAGGTCTTGGGCCAATACAAGCCATCAAACAAGCTAGTTCTATCCACTGGCGTATTTCCTCCTCCTTTCCCAGGAGACAAAACTGAAGTTTTGTCTTTTCAGTTCCCTGCTGAAACTTTTTACATGCTGCTGCAGGCTTAGGGTGGGCTCAGGCGATGGCCAGGATGGGGTGCCATTCTGGCTGCTCGTTTGCCCAAGTCTGGAAGACACAAGTGATCATTCAAGGAGTACACAACTTGTCCTGACTTTCAGAGGCTTTTTTTCCCCCCTTCATGTCCCTTGGACCCCAAGGAAGGTGTGACACAATAGGGATGTCCCGCAGGATTGACACCTGCAGGTCACTTCTTCCTCTGATTGTTCCCCCACAGCTGTTCTGCAAACATTTCCTTCCCTTGCTGCCCCGAATAGCAGCTCGAGAAACTAAACGTACAAGGAATTGCTCGCTGTGTAAATAAAATAAAATTTTACATATGTATGTTGTGCTTGCACATCTTAGGACTTTAGCCTGGTCTACTTAAGAAAGATTTTATGTTTAGTGTTAGGATCTTGCTAAGTAGTTGGTTATTTTGCTGAGATGGGTGCCTGTCTGTCTTCTCAAAATATTTTATGGCATGGTTATACTGTATGGACCTGAAATGCATCGATAATTTGAATAGGTAAACAGATGACTTAGAAATGCGTATTTATTTATGTAGCAGTCCATAAAGCCCCCTTCTGAGCTGTTAGTTCATCCTGCAAATATACACCTCATTTGGTTGCTGAACTGAGAATTTATATGTGTATTAATTAAAGATCCTCTTGAAAAATCGCTACAGTAATCATTCTTCATAGCTACATATCATGTCTGACATATAAAATGAAAGAACAAAGTCACTAGCTGAAGCCTTGGACAGCAGATTAAATGTATGACTAATAAAGTCTGAGAACCAAGATTGGTGACAGACATTACGATCATCCTGGCCAATGTGAGTTTAAGAAGCCTGAGATTGTTTTGCTTGAAGAATGAGAGAGAGAGTGAGAATCACTTGCTAGCAGAGCAACATGTGGTAGGTGCTCTTCGGAGTGGGGCTGTCAGCCCTAAAGGAGATTGTTGCTTCAATGTCGCTTCCTCTCTGAATAGAACATTTGCAAAATAGAAATAACAATTCCTCTTTTTCTGCATCTGCTGTTCATCAAATCCCTCTGTATATACTTTTTGTCTTTTTTTTACACGTGTGAATTAGCACAACAAGTTTCAGCCTTGACTGGCCTAAATTAATGCTGCAGTAGCATGCAAATAAAACACTCCAAAAGAGGAGACTATGCCGTGAAGTATAACAGAAGCAAGTGTGAATGTCGGGGCTAATCCCTGAGATTTTGTTCTTATTTTGAAATTTGAATTCAGTATTAGCCTAATACAGTACATGACTGAGAAGAAGTAAGGCTCAGAATCTATTTATTTTCAGAAAAAGAAAGTCTGCAGGTTTCCTATAATAGCATTATATTTATGCACAGGATGAGTACAAAGGGCCAGAGGGCAGAAGACTAGGAATGATGGGTTCATGGGATTATAGGATAGTCATGATAAAAGAGACCTCAGGCAGTCATGTAGTCCAGCTTCCTGCTCACTTGTTTTATTTCTTTGCTTTGCCAGAATTCTTGTCTGGTTTTGTGTAGATGGTTCAAATTTTCTGCGTTCCCCTTCATATTTCAACAGAGGAATAATATAAAAATATCAAATGCATAATCTGAATGGTAGGCAACTTCATGAAGTCTTGTGACAGCTAAGTGAAGCAATATTTCTTTAAATATGCGTACTATTGTATGCATATTGCATACTATCTATCTAAATCATATATGGCACCAAACAATTAGCTGAGTAATCAGAAACAATTTCTGTAAGACTATATGGCAGTAGCTGCAGTTACTGACAAAAGCAGAGCATCTGACTCAGGCGGTCCATCGCACTTCTGATGATGATTCCAGTTTAAGAATTGTAGTAGTTAAGTGCTCAAATGACTCATAAATACAAAGTACATTTTGTCCATCCTCTGAAGCAGATTGCATGTCTGATCTAGGCTTCCTATTCACATTGTTAATTTGGTGAGATATATTTATGTGATTTGAGAAATGTTGACCCTATAGGAAGGTTGCAATGAATGTTGCACTTGTAAGGAACCCACAGGTGGTCTGAGAACAGCCGTGGGTTTCATTGACTTCTGTATTAGTCTCTGACTTACAGAGCAGTTATTATGTAGCCTGTAATGATGTCCTGTGGGATCTCCATCCATCCTGGCCTACCTCAGGCTGTTGCTGCACAGACAGGAACTGCATTGCAGGAGTAAGTACCGGAGTCAGAGTTGACGCTGGCTGGCATGGATGATCAAATGATCAAATTGCAGGTGATACATAGTACAAAATTTACAGCTGTGCCTGCTGTGAAATGTTTTGGGGAAGCTGAAATTCTCTAAACGACCTCGGGAAGGAAATATTTCTAAAGCTACAGAACTGATGGAGACATGATAATATATTGGTTCCATATAGCTCTTATCACTAAATTACAGCTATAAGAAAGTTGCTAGGAAGATAATATTGGACACTGAAGGATTCCTATTTTTGAAGCAATTTTGACAAAACAGCTAATGTACCATCTATCTTGACAGATTCTCTTTTGCTAGGCAGTACAAAGATAAATCCACAAGGGGGAAAAAAACCCTTATGCTTGTGTATTCTGAGGCATCAGCAAATGGTCTTTGAATAGTGTGTGACCTTAATTTCTAGAGAATGATACATTCTATAATGCATAGCTCGTGATTTCAGTTACTTCTGTATTTAATTTTTTTTAGTTTTATATCTGTATGTTTTATTTCACATCTACTGTCCATAAGACACACATAAATGAGTTCAGCGCCCTAATTTCAGACTCTGATGAATACGTATCATCTTCCTATGCAGTTTTTTTTTTAGATTCAAATCAAGGCTACTAGAATTGTTACAAATCACTTTTAAGGGAAAAGGGGAAAGTTGATCGCTAAAAACTCTTACCTCCTTAGCACATTTTAAACTCTGAAATCCCGATGATTTATATCAATTTACTAAAAAGGCCAAGTGATGACAAAAAATTTCGGGTGTTCAAATTTGATAACAGCTCTGCACATTTATTTGCGGAAGGGCTCCAAAATGCAGATACTTCCCTAAGCTTTACACAAAGCTTTCACCTGCATTCTTCACTAGAAGCCTCTCCATATCCTGCCTTGAGCAGAGAGCTTCTGGTTTTACTATTTAAGAGCAGACCAAAATCACTCACGCTTATTTCTTTCCCCAAGTTTGGCTTGTGCTCTGGGGTGGAAACTCAAATTAGTCCATAGTAGAGCATATTTATTCTTTCTTAGCTGATGTGCCAGGTTATTGTTTGGGTAATGACTATTAGCAGGAGAAGTAATTTTTATGTTGTAGATCTCGATACTTTTTTTTTTTTTTAATAGAAACCTGTGGGGCATCTTGGTTTTACCCTATGAACTCTAGTAGAGTTGGATTAAGAGCACTTACTTTTTTTAGTTGGTTATTTGGAAGATAACATGTCTATTCAGCAGACTTGTCTCCCAAAGCCACCAGGGTTATTGACAGATCATACTTCATGCTCCCTTGGAACTCATCTGCACTTTACAAATCTGTTCATGAATGCTTATCTGTCCCCAACAGATAGAATGAATCTTTCCTCTGCTATTCAGGATCCTGTTATTCATACCCACTTTCTTATGACCAGCAATATTAAAAGCAACGTTTTCAGTGTAAAATTTCTATACCCAGATAATCACAATATAATGAGGAAGCATCAAGCCTATAAAAAGTGGGTGATGGAAAATTTTTATTTTTTTCCTTTTAATTTGCTGTTGAAAATGGACGTAGAATGGAGTAATAATTGGATTCATGACAATTTGCTTAACGTAATTCTACTTGGCAAGGAGAGTTTTTAAAATTGGTTCTCTGTGTACTTACTGATGGGCAATTTCTAAGCTTGTGATAGTTGTTATGGATATCATTCATATGCGAGATGGTTAACAATACTGAATTACTAAAGTTTACAGACACTTCCGATTACAAGTTGGGTTTTTTTGCGGATTTTTTGTGTTACTATTTTTGTAGGTCGTTTTGTTTTGATTTCAGCTATTTCTGATATTAAATTCAGAAACAGAAATACAGGATTTTTCTTCTGCTAATACATTCAAGTGGCCATTTCTTAGAATAATATTAGTGTAGCAGGCCTTTATAATGCAGTAAGAAGAGGTTTATCATTATATTTCCATGGATTTGCCACCTGGAAGTATATGTGTCTGGGCTTCATAGCCTGCGCTCAGTGAGTTCATTAAATCCAGGAAGCACTGAGCTTACCAGGCAGGTGCTGCACGGGTAGCCTGAGTGACAGGGTGACTTTTGTGCGCTGCAGAGTGGCTTTTTGGGAGTGCGGTGGCATGTCCGGGTGGCTGCAGCTGGGCTATGGAATGCACACAATGTACAAAATCCTCCACTTCTGCCTGGACAAAGTATTCAAATGGGGAAAATAAATGTGTGTTGGGCATGTGCTAATCCAAATGATCCTTACACAATTCCAACCCGTTTGGGGCCTCATATGAGTCTAGCTGAGTATATTTTTATCCCCTAGAAAGAATGACAGCAGCTTATAGCTGCCTTTGTCAGACAAAATGCTCCGTTTTTCATTAAAATTAAAAAGGTTTATTCACAGTTGGGTGTTTGGTTTGCTTTCTTTGATATAAATTGCAGTCTAAAAGTGAACTTCGGAGAAAGAAATTTCATCTTACTGAAATGCCTCCTGTGGATTTTCTTTCTTACTCTTTTTTTTTTTTTAATTGAATGAGAGATTGTTGGAATTGATTTGTTTCTATGGAGTTTTACAATGCGAGTAAGTTATCAAAATTTTCAACAAACTCTAGTTGACTCTGCTGCTGACTCACACTGGTTTCCATACAGTGTGAGATGCTAAAAATTCTGGGTTTTTTCCATTTGTTCTTATGGAAGGCTGTATTTTACATATTATTGGACTTGCAGTGTCAAGTGTTAATAAATTGAGATCTTCCATTTTTATAGCTACTTTTATAGCTTAACAGCTTTTACAACTTCTGCTTCTTTTACATGTATGTTATTTTTTACTCTTTAATTACTGTAGCCTTTTTTTTTCCAATGGGTTCTTTGATTCATTTAAGTATAGGATAGCTCTCCTTTGTGAGCATGACTGTTTTGTGAAACCTCTGTATCGTGTTGTACAATTGGGAGTGTTACCCTTTTGGAGACAGAAATGCATGAAGAAATGCAACATTTTAAACTGTTGAATAGTATCTTGGAAAAATGGGTTTTCTTCACAGTCTTTATCACATGCAGATACTATCATGATATATGTGTACAAAAGGACTAGCTGAAAGTTCTGTAGGATATTTTTTGTTATTTGTTTTGTATTATGTTCTACCTTCTAACTGTTTGACTTGGCAACTTTAGTAAAGTTTTCCTAATGTGCTTTTTCCTGTTGTTTCCCATATGTATGACTGAATGACTGCACTTATAAAAATTTGTACTTATTTCTTTTTTTTTGTTCCCACTCGAATCTCATTTACTATTTGTCTCAGTTACATTGAGGAAATTCTTTCCATTTTGCAATAAAGTCAGTGGATGAGAGTGTGTGTTCTGACAATATTCTTTTATTAACCTGAGTAGCTTACATAATACTGGATGTCTTTTTTTTTTTTGTGTTACTTACTGCTTGCAAAAGTTTCAGGAATGTTGATTTCCTCTATGTGCTTTGTTCAAGCAGCTATGCAAATATTTCCCCTGCCTGAAAGTAAATGAAAGCTTTTTTTTTGTTTTTTAATGAAGAAAAAAAAAAAATCTGTCTCAAAAGTCTTGATATAAAATCTGCTGGAGCCCATGTAGGGTGGAAGTAAATTCCTACAGGTCAGTCGGGTCTTTAGGATGGTGGCGATCTATGACATGCATGGTAGCGTCCTGTCTGCTACAAAATGTTCCAAAACCATCAACTGATTCTGCAAAAGTCCAGGATTTTTAATCTGTTTATGGTCTTAGAGCTTAGGGGAAATTAATTCAGTGATGTTGAGATACATGTGGATTCTTTCAGAATTAGAATTTAAATGAAAATTTAAATTAGAATTAATCATTACAAATATACAGGTGTGGTTTGAAATGCAAATGAATGAATGTTTCAAATATATATATATATGTCAGTAAACAAGTCCCGATCTCTCTTCTGCTATAGTGTTTCTCAGCAACTGCTGCATTTCTCTTTGAGCTAGTGTTTCCTTGACAATACTCATGACATATTGTACATGTGTATAAGGCATTTCATTCAAAGGACTTTACAGTCCAAGAATGTATTTGTAAAGCATCATTGAAATGCAGCTATTGTTTGGCAAAAAGGAGAAGTAAGCAGGCACAGCACTGTTGCATGATTTGGTAGAAGGAATGGGAGAATAGGAAACAGGAGTTTGGGCTAATCCTGACAGGGATCCCTTTAGATTTAACAAAGAGAAAGTCTGTGGCTAAAACTCACCCTTTCTATCTTCAAGTTAGCAAGTGTCTTTTAGACTGGTGAAGGAAAGCAGATGACTAGTCTACCTTGTTAGGGCATCATCTGAGCAGAACAGTGAAGTTCAGCTAAATTACAGTCTGCTTTGTTCCTGGGGAATTTTACAAACCTCTAGTCTTTACAAACCTCTTGTTGCCTCTTTACATGCTATGTTGAAATTATTAATCCCCTTCCCTCCATCCTGTCTTCACCCTGTGTCCTGGTTTCTGCATTGTTAAGTAGCTGGACCTCTCTGTGGCAAGCTGTCTAACTAGCTATGTCTGACTGCGTATCTCTCACTGGCCTTGTCAGCTGCTGCATCATGAGTAAGCAACTACTGTATTCCAGCTGCCTGTGATCTGGTTTTAAAACACAGACAAGGTGCTACCTTTCTTGAGATCTAAATATATCAGCAAAAATCTTGTATTTAGGGGATCTCACCAGGCAAGTTGCTTTAAGTTTCTGTATTTCTGTATTCTAATATTAAGAAATTAATATTCTTACTGTTACCAGAGGATCTGGTTAAAGATTTGCAACCATTTTCCAATTCAGGGAAAACAGAATTTTTGTTTAGGGTAACTATCGGGTCCAGACAGAGAAATGCTATTGTTTTTCAGCTCTTCTATGATGATTCTTCATTTATATTATCTATCTAGTTTTCCAGACAGTCTGTTCTTAGGAGGCAGTAAAGGACATGAACTCTCAGATGCTTTTAATTGTATGTTTCTTTCCATTTTTCATGTTTGCAGCTTTTGTTGCTTTCCATTTCCATTTGTCTCATTTAATTTTGTGAGCAGAAAGAATTTGGAAGCTTAAGGCTATTGGTCTGGAACTGCTCATCAGCTAGACAAATTTGTCATGGATTGTGATTTAACATTTTGCTTCATATATTTTCTTCAGAGGATGATTGCAGTTTAATGTTATTTTGCATTCTAAGTAGTGGTAGATTCCCTGTGTGTTATCAGACCATAAGACTTCTTTCTAAGCTCTTACAAAGTGCTTCAGTAGCACTCAAAACTCCTGTCATTTGGGATGCTAAAAAGCAGGTTGAAATTTGAATCGTAATTTGTTACAGAGAAATCCATGAAATTTGAATAAATCAGCAAATTCCTCTTTCCATCACGAACCCATTTTAATAACATGAGCATTGTTAAAAGTTTAGTTTATGAATCTATTACTGATTGCAAGTTAGTTTGGCAGAGTACCCTAGAAATACTGACTTGAAATCAGTTCAAGAGCTGAAAATAGGTGTGCAATAAAGATTTGAATGGAAAATTAAGTGACTACAATTGGCTGTTATCTGATTAAGCTACATGAAATGGATCATCAGTTTGGGGCATGCCGTATATTTGCATTATTGAAATGTCTTTCCACCTTTGGGAAAACAAAACAAAACAACCAACAACAAAAACAACCCTAGTTGACATACTTTGGAATATCAGCTGAGAAGACAAAGCAAGGAAAGCAATTGCTTGGGGAATCACTGCTGGCTCAGATGCGTTGGCAGGACAGTAAGAAAAGAACTACCACAGCTGCTTCTGTAGTCTGCTCTGCTGACTTTCGTGCTGAACTGTTTCCACCCTGTGATTAATGGTGAAGTTTATCTTATGGAGCTGTCATTTTGGCATCTTTCACTAGTACAGCAATCACTTTAAGGGGGAAAAAAAAAGGGACTTAAATTGGCCCCTTAATTTCTGTAATCAAGAACAGGATGCACCAGCTTTTAACTCCAACTGGCCTATTATATACACTTGAGAAATGAGTCACAGTCAGAACTCTTAGAATAGGTTCTTGTTGGTGGGAAGACAGACAGACTCAAATTCCCAGATAGGAACATGCTTCAATGTTTTCATATGGTAGTGAGATCCAAAGCAGCGAGGGAGGTACTTTGAAGTTGCTGGTTTAGAGTTCATAGATATGCTAAAGTGATGATAACTTTATGTGAGATATGTTTGTGGTGACATGGTGACACCATTAGATGTGTCAGTTAATGTAGCATGTTGGGTGCTTAGCTACTGACTAAAAGTAAGGATGTTGATTTTCAAGTCTCTAGTGCACTCCATCTACATTTTCAGTCCATTCTTTTCAGAGCTTGGTATTTTCACTCCATTCTTTTCCTCGGAATCTGTTATCTTTGTTTCATAAAGTTATTATTGAATAACAATGGTTCTGGTTTTGGAGCATGTTGAGTTTAATCAAATTACATTATCTTCCCTTTCGTGTGTGTTTTCTTTTAAGTCATAGACCAATGCTCATACAAGGGTTTGTGTCTCTTTTTCTGTCTTTCTGATTTCTCACTAATTTTGTATGCACACTGTATTTGGAATTTGAATTGCGCTACCCTCTGGAGTGAGAAGCTAAATATGGGCAGCCACGGGTTGATAATGCAGATCTTCCTGCTCCTATTTATGACTGACTCTGCTGTTTTGTTTCATGTTCTTCTCTGCCACTTGGAGTGCTATTTCCACAGCTGCATTTCTGACTTTCTATCTAAAATTTCCACTTCTAAATAGAGGTTACACCCTCCACTGAACAAAAACTGAACCTTTAGTTCAGTCAAAAGACTGTAAATAGTGAGGTATAGGCCTTATTTGCCCACGTGAATGACTCTGTAAAATTGAAGAGATGTAAAATTCAGTTGCCTAATTAGAATTTACCTTCTCCATTTGCCCAGAATCAGTTTTGATTCTCTTATTGAATCGCAGAAATATCTACCAAAAGAAGCTACTTACAAGAGCAAATGTTCTATCACAGTTAGATTTCTGCTTTCATTGCTTTTGATTTTCCAAAAGAAAAATGCTTCTTGGGTACAAATTTAACAGATGAATTGCAAAGAACTTATTTCTGATTTAGAGCAATCTGTTCCATTAGCTATGCAATGTACTGCGGTTTCTGCCTCCTTCTGTTGTATGCCAGAGTGACACTATCATTTGCTACTCGCTGCAATGATCTACAACATGGGTAGGAAAAGAAATGCACTCCAATGCATAAAGAAAAAAAAAAAAAAATCATGCTATTACCATTTCAGTTTCTTTTTGCCTTAAACCTTGTTGTATTTTAGTCAACTCAGTGGGATGATAAAGATTGTCTTGCTTTATAGCATTTATTTTGAACTCCCCAGGCAGATTCCAGTTAGTTTCTAGCTAAGTGCTTATCCAAAAGCATGGTCTTTTGGAAAGGATAGTCTCTGGGACAAAATATTTGCTAGAAGCTTTTTATAACTCAACTTCCTTGTAGTTTATGATATCTGTCAAACTGGTGTTTATGTGTGGCAGTGATTGGATATACAAAGACACCTTCTTTTATGTTTGCATCTTGCTCCCCACCCTCAGTACCTTCATAACCTTCAGAATTGGTAGGATTTGATCATTTCATTTAAGTTGCAGTTTTGACTAGCAATAGGTTTTTAATTAAGTGACAGCAAAACCAAACCAAAACAAACAAAAAACCCCCTCACAAAACCCATGTAAAATGGTCAGCTATAAACCAGCCTTTGGCTTTATGAAGCAACTACACCAACACCTGTGCTAGCACAAGAAGGACTAGCAGTTAGGGGGGTGCGTGGGAAAGAACAGTGCCTGACTCTGATAGCTTAAAGTGTAGCTCAATTTTTGGCTTTAGCCTGCCTTGTTCAGGAGGCATTTGATTCACTGAAAGACTAGATTTTGCTTCAGTTGTGGCATTTATTTGGGTATAATTCACTAAATCCTACAACCCTTGAAGTGATGTGAAGCTGTCTTTTACGGGGTCATATATTGGTACGAGGCCTGGTCTAACTCATGCTCTTGTGTTTTTGCTCATGTAATTTTTTTTTTTCTCCTGGCTTTTAGAGCTGCAGGTTTTTAATTGTTTGAAAACAGGCAAGGTAGACTATCTAACCTTGGAAACTGAAGGCTTGCATGAATGTGACTAGTTTGGCAGGTTACTCAAGTGTGGAAGCACTTTTCAAAATTATCTTTTATTGCTGTCCAAAGTTATGGAGTCACCTGTGCGGATAGTAAGATGTTTAGCAGAGCTAAAGTTGCCTTCTGGCAATTTTTATTTGCGTAGGTACTTTCCAACATATTTACATAGTTTGGGTTTTTTAAAAATGTATATTTATTTTTTAAGTGCTTTGAAACTTAGCGATCAAAACACAGTGTACATATAAGTGTTATGATTATGAAGTCATACAATAGGTAAAGGGTTGGAACTAATTGTTTGCTAAAGACATTCTGCCCAAGATGAAAAGTTTATTCAAAGAAAGCCATAACAGAAATCAGTTGCTCTCTTTAGTCAATATGAATGATGCTAGAGATTCTGGAACAGGAAAAAGCATTAAAATGTCAATAGGTGCTGAAGAAGAATGATACAAAGAACGTTTTTGTTTTTGTCACTATGCATGCATTTGGCAACTTGACTCTGTATCAAGAATAGCATTAGCAAAGAGATTATCTTGCCCATTGACACCGTTAAAGGGAATAGAATGAGTCTTAAATTGGATTTTATACAAGAGAGGGACATACAGTTAGGAAACTAGAGGCAGATTGACAAGAAGCTAGCCTATAACCTTAAATGTACGTAAAAGGAAACAAAACTGATTTTATGGAGGTTGGCTAAAGGCTTAACATTTCATCAGCTGGTTTCACTAACAGTTGTAGAAAATCAAGCTCTAAATAAAAGCAGGAAAATTCAAATTAAATTCACCATCCAGATAAGAACTGAGGGTGTGCTAATAACTAGAAAAGAGATAATGCTGAAGCATTCTTGAAGAGCTAAATACTAAACTGAATATTAGGAAGCAAATTCTGAATTTAGATGGCATCTTAGATGGCAACAGTGAGTACAAGAGTCAGAAGAAGGAATCATAAAGCAAAATAAAAAGCACAGTAAAAAACCCACAAACCCGCTCATAATGCTATCTTTAATGAACCAAAAGTAGGATCTGACTGCTCTAGTAAGCAGCACAGTTGGAATAAATATATCTGGATAGACTGCAGCAGTCCAGTAAGATTTATGAAAACGATGACACTTGAACCCTAATTCTGATTCCAACATTTATAGCTATAATATTAGAGTTACTGTTCTGTATGTTTTAATGTTTTCTTTTGCATTAATTATTGTTTAGGGAAGATTTAGACTGCTAGAGAGATAGCAGTTAAAAATCTTACTGACATGTAGATAAGGCTCCTCTTCTGCTCCCATTATCGTGTAACCAGATCTTCAGTGTGATTGAAGAGCAGACAGGGAAATATGTCTGTATTTGCTAGATTGTTTGCAGTAAATAACTCGGTCACCTCTGCTAACTACACAACTCTACCAAAATAGTTTAATATTGTACTACTATGTTACCTTAGATTAAAATTACTGCAGAAAAATGTGGTTTCCTTGTGCTCTCTCTCTGAAGAAATAAACCTTTTGATGAACATTAAATACAAATATGTCTTTTTCTACAGTAGGAAATCTTCAAAGCCTCGCCTTGGAGTTGATTTGTGAGAGGATGTTATAACCCTGTATATAAAACTGAACCTTTCAGAAAAAATGGAGGCCTACAAAAAGAGGCCTAAGTCTGAAGAGAGTTAAATCTCTCACGAATCCTTGGTTCAGGTCTGCCTTTGTGAAAGCTCAGCTCAGACTCATTGTGGTCTTTGACACTGAGGTTGAAGCACCAATGGCTTCTTTCTGCTAAGCGTGATCAGGTACTTCATGTAATCAATGGGTATACTAGGGAAGACAGCACATTGAAATAGCGCATTAAAAATAGCAATAAATAAAATAATCATTAGTGTTATGAAATACAAGGGTTCCGAGTTAGTTGATTCCAGATTATGTGAAGAATTAACTACAACAATATTGCTGAAATGTTAGTGACCATTTTTGTGACGGAGGGTGATGGTATCCCAACCAACCAGAGTGCAAACACAGTACTTGGACATTTGAATGGGAGGAAAAGATATAAATAAATCAGAAGTCTCATAAAACAGATTAGTCTGTTGTATGAGTTATAACTGTGATGCTTGAAAAAAAACCAAACATGAGAGCAAATGTTTCAGCAACCACTTGGTAATGTCAGGGCCCTGGGGGCACTCATAGGCCTCACTGGCCCTGACCTCTCTCCCCTGGGGTCTTCCCCCCACCCTGCCCATGGCCCAGGACCCCACTTCAGCCCAGCCCAGGGCCACCAGCTCCCCACAGCCCTGCCCAGCCCCGGGCCCTGCTGAGCCGGGCCTACCCATGCCCCTGGCTGGGCGGCGGGTTGGGCCCTGACTCCAGGCCCTGCCCTGCTGGACCATGGGGAGTCCCTGGCCCCAGGGAGCCCTGGCCATCACAGTGTGCCCCGCCAAGTAAGTGGCTGGAGATTAATCCAACAGTAAATCATAGACACTTGGAGTTTGTCAAGAAAATCAGGGTTGTCTAATTTGCCTTCACTGAGAGGACGGCTGGCCTAGTGAGGGAAAGGGAAGCAGCTGGGTTTCTGCCATGTTTCTGCCTGTTGCACAGAACACTGTCACTGCTGAGGAAATGGCCTCTGACCGGCAGGTTGTGCGCTCATCTCAGCTCCTCTGAAAGCGAGAATTACTTCATGAGCTCCACCTCATATACTTACTCAAAGTAGATAAATGGGATTACTTGTGACCGGGCAGAAAGTGGCTTATAATACTATTCAGCATAGTGATTTGTAGTTTGAAGAGCAGTGGTATCAGCCAACTTGCCGTGAAGTGAGTTAACAAATGGCTGTAAAGCACTTCAAAATAGTTATCAATAAAATTCGTCAAAGGGGAGATCATTTTATCTGATTTCCCAGGAGGGATTAATATGTTTCAAGGTCTATTCGTAGTCCTCAGCATCTTAGGTAATGTAACTGGGATCAGGTAAACCCTGCAGGTGTCACCAAGCCGAGGGAGGGGAACTGGCAGGGTGGAGAGCAGAGCTTGGTAAATGGCAAGATGGCCTCAGAGCAACAAGATGACACTCAGGAAGACAACGGCAAAGTACTGCACTGAGGTGCAAAGCCACAAATGCAAAAAAAGGGAACAACTGGCTAGACATCGATACAGCAGAAAAGAGTATGGATGTTTATAGTGGACAACAAACTAAACGTTAGCCAGCGGTATGATGGTATGGAAAAATGGCACAGCCTGTTCTGGGTGGAATTAGCAATGGCAGTGTGTGTAAAGCACAGGAAGCAATCATCTCCCCCTGGTCCCTGCCAGGGCGTGCAGATGGTGAGGCTGGCCCGATTATGGGCACTGCATATAAGGGAATGACGAGCAAGAGGAAAGAGTCCAAGGAACTGCAAAAAAATGACAGCTTTAGAAAATGTGATTTGTAAAGAAGGGTTTGAGGAACAGTTTGGCTGAGTTTAGAGACAAGAGCAGAGTTTTAAAAATCTGAAAAATACTGTCATAAGGAGAGGAGTATTCTCACCAAGGGCAGGACAAATACTAAGTTGCTTAATTGCAGCAAGGGAGATTTAGGTAATGAATTAAGGATGCAAGTTTTGTAGATTAAGGAATAAGCTGTAGACCTGTCTCTTTAGGAGACTGCAAAATAGCTTTTCTTGGAAGTGTTTAAAAATGGATTAGATGGGTATCTGCAAGGATACTAATTCAAAGCAGCAGTTAGCTGAGATCATCTCTTCACCTTTCCCTTCCAGCTGTGTGTTGCTACATTTCTGTGATCTTTAGAAGAAATTCACTGCATTATTTATTCTGATGGGAATGGCTCTCTTCCATATGTCCAAATGAAGCTGCCTGAAATTGCAGTTTGGATTGCTAGTCTACCCAAGACAAAGCATTTGGTTTTATTGTTTGGCAACTGAAGTATAGCAGAAAATCCATGGGAAATCAATCCTGTAAATGACTAAGTTACTTGCCAATGTTTTGTGACAGTGAATACTGGAGAAACTCAAAGTATTAGTCAAGATTTCAGTACACTTTTTGTACTGAACAAGTATTTACATCAGAAATATCTGCTGTAAAAGCATGTAATGCCCAATAACACAAAATAAAGAAAGTATAATTTCTTGGGTTTGGGAATGACCAGTATTTGCCATAAAATGCTGTATATGAAGTTCTGATTTGAATGAAGATTCCTTTGTGTTTGGACCACACCATAATATTTAAAATGCAGAAGAAGGATACAAGTAAATGCTTTTAAGAATTGCTAACCATACTGTCATCTTCTCAAATTCTTAGACTGAACAAAAACAAGATTTGTGGTCATTTGTGACAATTGGAGAAATTGAGAATTCACACTGTAAGTAATGTCTGAACATTCCTTGTTGTGTCCAACCTTTGAAATTGTTTAAATAGCGCAATTCACAACCAAACCAATCTCATAGTGTTTATATCTTGGCTGAATAATTTTGAAAACAAGCTGAAGTGACCAACCTGAATTCAAATGGAGTGAGCTTTAGCTGTGTGACCCATTTAGGATGACTGGAGCTGTAGTTGGTATATAATTTGTCATTTCAAATGATAAGTCACTGACTATGGGATTTTCAATTTATTTATTTTCTTAATGAAATTGGCAGTTTCAGAATATAGTTGGTGAATGTATGCAATTTGTTTCCAGCGTGTTTTCACTTTAAGCATATAACCTTTGGGAAATTGTTGTAAGTTGTTTAAATGCTGCCTTGGGTTCTACCCTCAGCTAATACTTTTGGAGTTTTAATAGTCTAGGCTGAATTGTTTAAAATTTATCCAAGGATGGGAAAAAATATCCTAGCAGCCAAGGTGAAACACTTGTGCTGCTGCTCCTCTGCCTATTGGCAGATTCCAGCTATTGTGGATTAGTTATCATTCATCAGATTGTATAAAAATTAAATCTCCTTCCTTTCCTGGCTATTGCTTAGACCTATCTTCTCCATTTCTCCTTTTCTGTAATACGTCATGGTATAGCTCTTGTACTCTCATGAATTGTTTATAGTATTTCCCTTAATGTACTTAGTTCTTTGCAAAGATTCCAACTTTCACTGTATGTTTACTTATGTTAGTATGCCCTTCCCTTTTTCTCAAATCTCCCATATTTCAGTAATCTCTCCATTTAAATAACGTCAACTCTTTTCTCTGCTACCTAGATAGATAGAGTAAAGGAGACCTTTAATTTATTTTGTTGATTCCTACAGGGAAGCAAACACTGTTAAGACTAGTAAGACTGAGGAGAGAAAAAGATGGCAGATAGATTATAATAATATTACAGATTGTTAAAAAGATTAAATCATGTAATCTTTCAGCTCAAAGTACAAATGCACATATTTCCACATTTCAGTTCCAAAATCAGGGCTATGCTTTACAAATTTGGAGGAGAATTATTTTGTGTCAAAATTAATGAATGACTTCTTTATCCAGGAGAACGGAATCAGTAGCATCATCTTCACTTTCCTCAGAAAGTATTTTGTCTTCATTGTTTTAGGTCTTTATTGGGTGTCAGTTCTTGAATTTGAACCAGGACAGAGGAGAGAAATGTGCAAATATGCTACTTTGCCATTTTCAAAATAAAGTAGTGGAAGTTTGTGGTGTCCACTTGTAGAAGCTTGTAGGCAACAGGTGGTTTATGATAATTTACAGTAACAGTTCAGAAAAAATATATTAGTCATTACTGTAGGATTTTAATGATTTTACCCTCTTGATAGCAACCCAACTTACCTGCACTCTCATTACTACATACTCTTGCAGGTGGACTTTACTGCAGTTGTTAACTAAATATATATGCAACTTGTTTTATGTTTTCTATCAAATTGAGAGTTTGGTGCACAGGATTGGATTTGCTTAAGATTTAAATCTTTGCAGCACAGTCATATTGCAGAGCAAGGGAGGGTGCTTTTACTTAAGTAGAAAAGTGATGCATGTTTATGAAAGAAAATTTTAAAAAGTTAATAACAACACTCATTATGTGACAGGATGCATTAGGACCCCTTTCTTTTATCTATTGTATCAAATGTCAGAAAAAGCCTCAATTGTTAGCAGAAAAATCCCATCAATGCCTGTTAATTTGGAATCTCTCAGAGGTGTCCTGCTGGTTAGCTCATGTTGATGGCCGAAGGTAACGCAGCACTGGATGCATAACAGTCAAATGTTAAAGAAGGTGCATTGGTGGTGCGTCTAAAACTAAAATCAACAGAGCTCTATGGGAAAATGGTTTAGATGTGTGTGGTTCACAGGTGGTTGTAAAGGGTTATTTTAAGACCTGAAAGTACAGCAATATTTTCTTTCAAATTTACTAATAATGCATAAACTAAACTAGGAGCTTAGTCCTGCAAGTTTTTGCTGCGTTGCTGTGCTTGGGAAAGCTTTCAGTCTGCCCTGCTGCACAGCGATTCAAGAAAACATCAAATATAATAGGTTAAAAATGGTTTCGCTATTATTTCCTTGTGCTACTACCTACTTTCTATCAAATTGGTTGTTTAGCATAATCAAGTCAAACTAAAAGTGTAATTGATTGCAGCTGGTACTTAAAGTCACTGCTTCAGTTTCAGACTGAGGGGGAACTTGTGGAGACAAAACTTGTCTGTTTTTTCCAGCGATATCAGTTGGTCTAATTTAAAATAAATAAATAAATTTTTGCACAAATTATATGGTGGCAAAAAATATATATTAAATGAGACAACCTTATAGCAAAAGAGGTTTTTTCTTTATTACACCTACGTGAATTCTTTCAGTTGTAATGACACTAATGACTTCTAATACAGTAGCAGACTGTTTACTTTCCTCTAATCTCACTGAGATGAAGGAAATGCCCATTACAGACAGGTTTTTCAAATGCATAATCATTTCCTTTTCTGGATAACTGCACTGAAATCCCCAATTCTCAGGGGTCAGAGGACTTGGCACATTCTCATAGGGAGGCCTCTCTCTCTGAGCTGACATCTCAGGCTAGGCTTGGGAAAAGAAGACTCCGCATTTGCTATACTCTTACTTCTATAGTCTGTGCTTCCATAAATATGTCTCTAAGTTTTTCCAAAAATTAATATTCACGGTACCCCATGAGGAATGCAAGACTCACCCAGTTTACAATATAGTAAGCATTATGGTAGCGTCCTAGAGATCCCCAGCGTTAAATCATTCAGTGAAGATGATGCCTTTGTCACAAAGCGCTGTTGAAGCTTTCTTGCTGAAAACAAATGTACAGTCAGAAATATGTAGGAGTTAGTCAAGTATTAGTTTTGTCACTTTTCCCCACAGACTTAATGACATAATTGTGAGACTGCTATTATCCTGATTAGGTTTCCATAATAATGAATGTTGCTCTCATCTTTGGTCTTTAAACACGGCTTTGCCATTCATGGATTTAAAAAAAAAAAAAAAAAAAAAATCCTTAAAATACTAGGCATCTGAACAGTGGGTTGCTACACTTGACTTGCAGTAAAGTAGAAGGTGATCTTGTATAAACGCAAAAGGCAACACTGCAAAAGGAGTTCAATGACACTGGTAAAATCAGAAATATGTTCTTCCCTTGTGGTGTTATAGTAATGAGAGTAAAACAGCGTAGCTTATTTCAGTGATTGGGGTATGATGGTATAATACCATTTTGTTAAGCAAAAGAGGGTTTGTGTCAGGGCTTTGAAGTAGGATGTTGAGAAATTTTAGAGGTGGGAAAAATTGCAAAAAAATGTTGAAATGTTACATAACAGTTGGCCAAAGGATTTAAAATTATTGTATGCGTTGAGTAATCAGCCTGGAGTGCCTGGTAGCCATTAACTAAGACACTTTTGAGCATGCTTGGGAAGAGCTCTGACGCTTCCATCGTAACCTACTTCAGTTCACAAAGAACTCTCTAAGGGCAGTGGGCTGCAGTGGCATTTTCACCCATTTTTCTTTTGCAGGTGAAAGGTGTAGTTTTTCTGAAGAACAAGGAGAAAGCATAAAGGATCTGTGCAAAGAAACCATTTGGTTCACTGCACCTGCACAATGCACAGAGACTGCATTTCTACAATTGTTATTGATGTTCTTCATTTGTGCACACTGGTCATTTGAAATGCTTGTCTAAATTCATTCTTTATTTGTAATTTGGTACTAATTATTTGACAAATTTCTTCTTTTTTCATGTCTACAAAGTGTTGCTGATGAATGACATTTTTCCCAAATGTATTTCACAGAGAATTTATCAAATAATTTCATCAGCTCATTAACAAGCAATTGTGAATATTGGTTATAGGAAACTAGCTGAATGTTCTGTCCCAGCTGCATGGTCCTAGATCCTATGCTGACATAGGAGGTGTTTCATTAACTTCCATCACATTTTATTCCTTTGCATTTATTATTTTTGTTATTTCACTGGAAGAGCTCCTTGCTGAATCGGGTTTGGTCTGAATGCTTGCAAGAAGTGAATTCTGTTTACATGAATTGTGCTGCCAGTAACTGTATTCATTTAGAAATGCTGCCAGTAAATAGACTATTCAGAGAAAATAAACACAGATGCTCATACATACAATGGCAGATTAATTTAAAATTTCAACTAGTATTCATAGAAAATTGTTTTCAGTATTTTCGCAGACCTATTTGCAGTAGAAAATAAAAATTATTTTCCTTGTTCATGGTATTACGACTGGGTGCAATGTATATTGTGTGTGTGCTCTTGGTCACTGTTAGACAGCAGCTAGTAAATGTCAGGGATTTATGTTCAGTATAGCTTGCTAGTTTTTTGAGGAAAAGCTGTAATACCAAGTATTTTAGAAGAGAGTTTTAAAATGGTACAAAGAGCTTCAAACAGCTTGAGGCCCAAAAAAGCACCACAAAAGGCATTTTTTGTATTAATTTTAAATTTGTCTATGGCTGGGCATTTAGCTCTATTAGATATTTTCTTTGAACTTATAAAAGTAAGTTTCCTCTTCATGGGCATTTGCATTTGGTAAAGCAATGATTATAAAATGGCTGCTATTATCTGATGTGAGCTTTGGGCTGTAACTAAACAAGGATAGGAAATATGGTAGAAAAGAAATTAGGTGAAAACCGTTCCAAGATGGCTCTTTGTCTTTTGTACCGTGCTACATAAATCTTTTCCATATATAAAGTAACCTTAGTCATCTAAATTTAAGACAAAGGAATAGTGCCTAAAACTGCAGATCACTTGAGGCTTCTTTGGTGCTAATTAACTTACTTAGCTCAGTTGGTTGGCAGTTTTTAATCACTATAAAAGCTCCTGTGGATATTTTAATTTGTTTTCATTTTAAAAACAGAAACATATGGTTCTTTAAAAGATGTGTGGCTTTTTCTGTACTCATTTGAGAAATCATAATTAATGTTTTCATGTGCAGACATACATTTAGTTTCATAATAACTCATTTTCAAACTTAACCCCTTGGAAACATTGACAGAGTTATTGTGCTGAGAACAGTCAGCCTATAACTTCATTTCCTGAAGACCTTGCCTTTTTAATCTTAATCAGAAAAAAAAAAGGATGTTTGCAAGTATTTCTACCAAAATGACCCAGATAATAGTACAATCTCTTAAGATTTCAAAATGTATTGATAAATCGTTTAATGTATAGGGCCTACGTCATTTAGACTTTCAGTGTTTGTCTTCAATAACTAGCATAACAAAAGCTGGAGGGTAGTTGGTCTGCCTTCAGACATGCTGCTTCAGGTCTTGGCCTCTCTATGCTGTTCTTCACATTTTACCCCATCATCTATATTAGAAATTGCTACCCGATCCAACTCTAAATGACTCCCAGTGTTCTCTAAAATGATTATAATTTTTTAGTTGAAATAGTTGATGTAGACCAACCTCAGTGTTACGAGACTGCAAGCCCAGGTATCATATATTCTCTTGTGAGTAGGTAAAAAAAGGCCACTATGAGGCAAGTAAGTGAAATCCTCCCATGCATTATTTGGCTGTCCATTAGTCAAACTATTGATGAACTGTTAATGAGTAATTTAAAAAGCAGTCTTAATATGCATGCTTTCATGAAAAAGACATATGTAAAAGCGTTTATATTGCGTATTCTGCATGTGGATCAAAGACTTAACAATTTGGAATGCTTATTTCCCAGTTATTTACACTGTTTCTCTGATTTCTTTTCTAGTTTTGTCCTACAAGAGTGGGAGTCTCAAAGTTATGCGTATTTCTCCCTATGAATTCCATGCAATCAGGTTAATTATAAATAATCAATCATCACTGATGATTCCAGAGTCACATCTTAGAGTTTACTAGTACTGACAGATAAATAAGATTCAAAATACGGTTTCCACGTCTCATTTACCAAGTGGTATTAATTTATCAAGTGATAGTTCCTAGTGCAAAAGCCGGATTTAACAATGTTTTAATACACTTGGGCTAAATTTTGAAATTTTATGATGAGAGCATGTAAGGTGCAATTTTATCATTTTGAGTGTGTCATTTTGATTCACTTGAATCTCACTGTTACTATTCACTATCACTGTTACTATTCAATGTAGTTTTAATGCGGTATAAATTGTTGAACGAAACAAGTCAAAGAAAGCTCACAGAAAATTTGTGTGGAGTGCATTTAATCTCATTTCACGTGTTGCTTGAAAATGAGAGTGTTTGGCAAAATATTTCATATTAATTAAAAGGCATCCCCACCGTCCCAAGCCCCAAAACACTGCTGTAAGATAACCTGCAACATTCTGCTCCAAAATAATTCCTTCGCATGGTAGAAACACTAGGAGCGGAACCCAGAAAAGAGCATGTCCTTGCTAGCTTTCCCCTGAATCAATGCTGTTTGCTGTAAAATATGTAAAGAGGCATCCACAGAGTCGTTTTTGTCAGAGCTCCTGTAATAGCACTGGAGCACACCAAAGAAGAGCTCTCTTGAAGTTTGGCTGCAGCTGGGCTGAGGCTCTTTACTGCAGCAGCAGTACAGTACCAGATTATGGTATATTTTTCCACCTCTGCTAGAGGGATTGAGTTTTCCGCGTGCTCTGCCAATATAACCTGGCTTGCTGATATGCTAGTCATTGTCATTTGGAGGAAGGAACATGTGGGAAGGAAATGGTGCCTTGGTTGTGGTTGCTCTCTAGAGCAACCACGTCTGTGACCAGATACTGGGGAGAAAGGGAAGTGAGGATTTCCACCCATTGTGTTTAGGAAATGTCTTCATTGATTATGAAGGCTCTTAAGTAGAAGTCCTTTCCTGCACTTTCAGTTAAAATCTAGTTTTATTGCATTTCCATTGGGGAATCGCCTCAGTTAAGTCAGTATCAGCCCAGTATATGTTTCTGTTATGCTGAAAGAAGCAGAACTCTGCTCTCCACAAGCATTGCATCAGAAAATACAGTTATAGCTATGACCAAGTGAGGATGTTGTGCCACTTTCTATGACAAAATGAGTTTGAATGTGACTGAAGAGAGTGAATATGTGTGAATGTGCTGTTCATTCATTTGCATTTTACAAAATTGTCTCTTTTTTTATTAGTGCTGTGCATAAGATTGTCAACATATTAGCTGCATTTGCACTGAATTTCCTTTTTGTAGCAGTCATCAAAAATGTTTCTGAGTGTTCACATTTAATCAGTATTACACACCTGGAAATGGCTACTAATACAGTAGGATTTAAAATGACCTTTCTGGCTGATAATTAAAATATAAGAACTTCAAACATCAGTAAAAATCCATATTGCCTGGAAAGTTATGGAATAAATATATCTGAAAGAAAAAAGGGTAATTGTAGCATACAGGGTATGTTTGCGCAGTATTGCCATATGAGGATGGCAGAGGACAAAGAAAGGTTGTCATGCAGAGAATAGCTGCATTGAAGCAGCTTTCTGCAGAGCCTAATAAACCTTTAGTTTCATCTTAGTGCCTGACTAGTGAGGCGTTGTTGTTTCAGAAAACCCAGGTCTTATACCTCCAGGAGCACGCTATGGTGAGTACCAAGTGGACATCCCCATTTTTTGCCTGTGCACCTCTGCTTTTCGGGGCTGTACCGCAGGCTGCAGTGGCCTCTGTTGGAAAATTGCCATCTCCTCTGACTGCCTTAAACGAGAGCTGTCCAAATTCTCACAGCACCTCCCTACTGCGTCTCCTTCCCCTCTTCTTGGGGTTTGCAAGGGGAGATTGTCCTTATCCTTCACCCACTTCTAGGCCAGAGCAATTCCCCTGGCTGGCTGGGGGCTTTCCCTGCTTCACGGATTAACAATGCAGTGCTTCTTCAGGAGTAAGGAAGCCTTTCCCTGTGTTTGATGCTGCAGTAGTGCTGACAACAGTAATGCCATGTGGAAGAGCAAGTATTAAAGGCAGCACATTTTTGCTTTTTGGATGTAAATTGATCCTCTCTGCAAAGATGTTTCAAATGTATGGCACAGCTGGGGAAGCTCGGTATTCAGCATTCTCTCTCTGAAGCAATAAAAGTAAGGGCAGATCTGGACTTGGTTCAGGTTAGGATATCTTGGCTTGCCCTGCTTTTTGTGACATTCAAGTGCTGTAATTGATATGGCAGCAATAGTATACAAAATGAATGCTCTATTAATAACTTCCCTTTAACAGCCACTTACGCCAGAACTTTAGCTTGGTATTGAAACCTTCACTGATAGTGCTTTGTAGCAATTGTACTGACAGCGTGTCTTGAAAGTTAATGGGATGCCTAGGAACAAACGTTTGGCAAGATTGACAACTTTGAGAGGTTTATTTCAGGTACAGTTTGTCTCGGTGTAAGAGACTTGAAAAATCTGTCCCCGTGTACTCTCGTTCTTTTTCATCCTTTCTCTCAGTTCTGTGCATGGAATGATTTCCCTACCAAATTTGCAATGGTATTATTTGTTCCTTATTCCATATTTCCTGTAATAACTCTTTTCAGTTGTAACACTAGTAGAAAGCCAGTTACTTTTATATGCCTATATTATATGTAGGCATATACAAATACAGTACCTTTACATTATATAAATTTATATTAGCTATGTATGAAAAAAATGCATATTGCCCTCTGTAATTTCCATTTTCCAGTCTATAATTTCCTTTATTTCTCTGTATTGAACAGCAGTGTGTATATTATCAGTGCTACAGATGCAGTCTGTGCCAAGGTGTTCTAAAAAGTGGTAATATGGATATAAAAATGTGAAAAAACAACAATAAATACGTTTTACCAATCCCAAAATAAAATGAGGGCAAAATTACGTTTTTGACCTTTAGGAATTTTGGTAATTTGCATCTTCTTAGAATAAAGTATTTGTTACTTACTTTTCTTAATCTGTTGGTCAAGCCTTAATTATGCTTGGACATGTGTTTTCCTGCATTTACACAATTGAGGGATGAAAGAAGAATGCATGAGACCAGCTATTTAATTACCAAAAAGCATTCAGAGAGCTATACATAAAGCACCCTGAACAATGAAAAGCTGCTTTAGGCTTTAAATTAATGTACTGGGATTCACACTAGCTAAAACGGGAAGATATCAAAGAATTTTAAAATTTGCTAGAATACTGTAGTCAGCCTGTCTTAGGAACAGGGACAGTTAAGTCAGGTTTTGCTTTAAAAAGAAGTGACCTACACCTTCAGCCAGATTTAGATTTAAATAGCATCTGAATTTAGAAGCGATGAATGTAGTTGTAAAAGATGTGTGTACCTGCACAGGCACCATGCTGACCTTGTAATGCATTTTTTCAAAAGCTCCATCTTACATTCAGCACAGAGAGACATGCAGAAAAATTTGAGGTGTAAGGGAGTGGAATATCCACACCTAAGAAACTTGTTGAATCATCTCCTCATTTGCACTGAACCAAGCATGTCTAATTTTAATTAATGTTATAGCATTTACATTAATATGTAAACGTACGTAAAATTACTGGTCATTTTTTATCTGGTCAAAAGACCTAATCTTAAGAGTTTTTAATAATGTTTTTGAGTTATGTTATTTCTAGTTTATAATGTTGTATGTGGTTTTTGCAACACGCATACATGCGTATGTGTGTATGTTTTTACCAGTTATATTCCTCTGTGACATAGCTGACAGTCTTTTCTGTCGTTTGATTCACAGTGCTTTGTATCTAAAAAATCTTCGTGTAAATAAAGTTACTTTCTCATATAGAGTCCTGTTTCAGTCAAAGAAATGTCGGATGGGATTGAAGCCGGAATGTATCTCTTACATTTTGAGTAACAGACCTGTAGCTTTCTGATAAATCTTATATTTTTTGAAACATTTTCTGAGGTAAGTTGCAAACAGCATTTAAGAGACCATCTACCACACGAAGGAAATTTTGTGTATTCAGTTTTCATTTTGTTTATCGATATGACACATTACAGATATATTTATATAAGTCTTTTAATTTATTTCATATACTGGGTCAGAGTGTGATGAACCACTCTCTTTGTGAAGCAGTTTGCTCACAAGGGTAATCCAACTGATCACTTATGTTTGAAGCTTATCTACCTCTTGAAAAGTAGGAAAAGATACAGCTAAGATCTGCAGGAAAAAAATCAATATACTGAACAAATCTTACATAAGCAAGGAGCTCAAGAGATGTAGCTGAAAATGTGATGAATTTTTTTAAATTAACTTTAACTGTGTGAAATGGAATGTGTATTCTGGAAAAGAAGGATACCAGTCTAAAATAGGTGTACTTAATATATACGATATAAAGGCAAATGCCCATTTATGTCTAGTTTGGAAGGGATTTGTAGTGTAGGGGGATTCAGGATTTTCCTGCCATTCAGGACATCTCTGCTACACTACTTGTGTTGCAATGTGACCTTGGAGAGGTCGCACAGTTGCTATGTTGTTCTTTCTCTAGAATGGGAAAAATATGACCTTTCCTCTAAAAGCTCCTAGATCCTTTCATGGTATACCACATAATTCTAGAATGACATGACTGAAGATTTTCAAAAATTTTCAGTCAAAAAGGATATATTTTTGGCAAAACTTTCCCTTCACTTTTTTTATTAACTGTTGCATTTTTTTTAATATAATGTTACAGTAAGAAGGATTGAATCAGTCGTATGTACGTGGTTAGTATTTGCATGTGTCTTGTTCTTGCTCTCCATCCCTCAGGAGGAAAGAGAAATTAAAAATGCTCAACATCACTAACTTTTAGCAGCTAAGCTAGAGAAATAACTGATCAGCTGAGACCAGTAATAAGTGCTGTATACTGGTGTTTAAAGGTGCACACAGTACTTTGTGTGTAATATAAATCTGGAAAAAAGTGCTACTACAATGATTTAATTTCAAGTTGTTTTGCTGTAGAAGGCCTTGAACTCTCTATCTGGGCTTTCTCATACTGCCTGCAAAATCAGTGGACCAAAACTGAAGCGTCAAATGCAGATCTTCATCTGAAGTATGTAGTAGCTCACTTGAAACAGTGCAGGTAGCTGATGGTCTGGCTCTGACACCCCCAACTCTGCAAGTACTTATGTGTGCCTAAACTGCTTTAAAATCAGTGCGACTTAAGCGTACACTTAATGTTTAATTACATGCTTAAGTGCTTTGCAGAACTGAAGCTTTAAGTAATTCAGTAGATCATACATATATTGGAAGCAGCTCTTACCAATACTGCAAATACTGTCCTCAGGTCTTTGCAATGCTGTTGTGGAATTGAATTATAACCTAGGTCACAGCCTGCAGTTTTATTCTTATCCTGGGATTTTTCCACCTTTTGTTTGCATTTTCTGTTACATAACTAGTATTTTAGTTCTTAAGTTTCTCAGGCTTTTTTCTCACTCCTTTACAGTTACACTCAGAAATAAAGTAGATGCCTGTGGGGAGAGGAAAAAGGAAGGGGGAGTGCAAGAAGTAAAATGAATCATGCCTGTGCATGAACAGGGATGTGGTAGCTATTTATACTGTAGTATAAATACTGGATTAGTAGGATTTAAAATGTTACTGCTCTGTAGGTCTTAAAAGGCATTATAAACTCTTAGGTTAGTTCTGCTTCAGTACTTACAAGGTAGACTTATTTAAGAAGACAGACATTTGCTTTCATTTTTAAGAAGATTTATAGCACACAGTGGTTTTCCTGGACTCGTAAACTATTTCCCCACCCACTGCTTGCTGTTTGAAAGAGGGGCTGTCTTACACTTGCCAAGGAGAACTGCCCACTGATAACCTCGCTCCTAATCTCACTAGCTCTCAAATGATTCATTGTGGATTGGTGGACTCTGCTCTTGTGAATCCCCAAACACATTTAGCAACCTGTCCGTACTATGCAGTCAGTACTGGTATGGATTTGCCATTCCATAGGGAGGAGAGGACTCTGCTTGTCCTATTACTCCCAAACTGCTTGTATTATGTGGGGGAAATAGTTTGTTATTTCTTGCTAAGTAGAAGAATAACTTTTTTATTACAAATTTGGCAACAAATTACTGGAAGAACAGAAACAAATGGTGTTGTCAAGATGTATCAAAAAGTGCCTCTATACTTCTGAGTAAAGGTCTCTCCTGTCAGAGCAAACAACACAATCCCGAAATGCATGATGCCATTCTGAAAGTTATTTCTTATACTTAATCCCTTTCCTTGGTCAATGTTACCAACTGGCACACCTCATTTGTTAGGTAACTACTAAGTGCAAATTAATCTACAAAGCAGTCTCTGGAGCAGAGCTGTCTCCTCTGATTAATCCTTTCAGAATTCTAGCCCTGTGTGGCAGTAAAAAATGGAGATGAGGCTTTTCTAGGCTTTTTTAGCACACAGCCGATTCTGGTATATTGAGGGCACTAGGCTATATATGTGTTTATTACCTTATTATATCCTAGCCTAGAAAGTTTATAATTCAGTTGATACTAGGTTTGTAGATGTCTTAGAAAGAAAAAACATGTCTCTCTCAACATTTTGGTGTACAATTCATCCTTCACTTGACGTGCTTTATTTTATCTGTTCTACATCAGACACATTTTTTACATTGATGATTTTCTTGCCTGTGAGGTGAGAGCTAAATGTCAGTCAAGTGCGCATGACAAATTACTTTTCTCTTGTGTAGAAAGCCAACAACCTCTAAAGGTGCTGTTGGCAGTAGAGTAGGGTTGAGGAGGGGATTCTTGTTTCAGCAGTACCTGAGGAGGGTGAGAACTGACTGCAGGCTTGCTCCAGAGAGGAGGCTCAAAAAACACTCTAGGCTATTCATGGTGCATGCTGAGAGATGTTATAATTGTGGGAAGGAGCGTTTCTTAGTGAAAATTATTTGGGAAATGAGTAGGAAAGGAACAAGTATTTTTTACATGTACGTACAACACTCTCAGGCCCTCTTATTTCAGTCATTTATTAAGGTCTGGAACCAGAACTGCTGCCTGTGTTGGAAGCTGGCTAGACTGAAGGCTGGTGGGCTTGAGGTAGCAATGTCCTCAGATTCGTCTGAGGACGAATGTGGTGTTGATGTCAGAGCCATTACTAAACCATCCCCTTGAAATGGATTTGGGGATGGTGGTAATGCCAGGTGTTTTTAATAGTCCCAGGGGAAAGTCTATGAAAATAGAGGAATTGGCAAGTAATGCTGTTAGGAAACCTATTGTCCCTGGGAAAAAGGACATTCTAGCCACCTGAGAATATCTGCAATTTCTTTTGCTATAGTGCCATGGTTTCTTTTAGGGGAAAAACAAAAACCAAAAAAACACCACAGAGACGCTGGGATCTACTGTATTTAATATACAAGAGGCCTAAATATTGTCATTATCAAAAAAATAGCAATAGCTTTTTTTCTTTTTTAGAATGGATGAGAGAATAATATAGATGATTGGTCAGATCTTTGTAGAGTTCAGTTTTGATTGGAGGTATCTGTAAAGGTCTGCTAGTCTAAGGTTTGAAAGATAGGAATGTAATTCCTCACAGACTCTGTGAGCTCCCTGTGCTGTTTAGAGATGATTTAGAAAGGGACTGTAATAATTCTGTAGCTCTCAGGGAATGAATACATGAAAATGGTGTGCTGATACCCCACTGAATGGGGTCACACACAAACAAAATGAATGCGAGTGAAGATCAATGCAGAGAATTCCATATAGTACTTTATTTCTTTATTCTGCTTCTGTCTTGCTCAGGAGTCAAAAAAGTGCTCTCCATGAGGCACTGTGCATGGAGTGGTAAGTATATCATTCCTCTCCCTTTTTCAGCTAAGTGTTAAGAATAGTGGATGAATGTTTTTAAATCAAAATTGCTGCTCTGCAGGGTTATTTTGCCATGTGAGGTGCATGTTCAAGTATGCATAATTTCACAGATTAAACCCACAGGCTTTCCCTTTCCTGTGCCTAAACCCATGATCTATAAAGAACTGATTTTGCTTGGCCTGTTTCAAGATGCAAATCCATTTTCACCTTACTTACTAAAATGTATATTTGAGTTGCATATCATCAAAATTCATCTTCAGACTTGGTATATTTGTAGGGA
>NW_009212409.1:45340-69888 GCF_000690835.1 Fulmarus glacialis
ATCAAACTGTGTTCAGTCCAATTGGAAATTAAGCCAGTTTCAGTGATATTAATATCTCAATCATAACAAGTAGTGCCAGTTTCTAGAAGTAATGCTATAGTCAAATGAGAGAATTTTTTTTAGCCTGCCTTTTTAATTCACCAGCTGTAAATGATTATGTAATAGGAATCATAGGATCATAGGATATCTCAATTTGGAAGGGACCCATAAGGACCATCGAGTCCAACTCCCTTAATAACAGCATTATATCAGATTAAGGAAAATCAATGTCTCTGGAGACAAGGAATAGGACACCAGGGCTTTCATCTTTAAACCTCTGGTTCAACTCCAGCATGGGGTCATGCTGTCCCCTTCCTGGAAGGCTCTAACAGAGAGACATGTTTTCTCCCTGGATGCATGGTTCAGCACTGGAAGAGGCTGCCTGCTGGGGCTCTGGTCTCTCATCCCTGGAGGTATTCAAGCCTCAGCTAGGCAGAGCCGCAGCTGACTTGATCTAATGTTGTTGGCAGCTCCGCATTGAACAGGAGGTTAGATTTGATGACCGCCAGCAGTCTCTTCCAAACAACGTTTCTACGGTTCCGTGATAAACCTTATTATTCAAAAGTGCTGCATTTACACGATGGACAACTTGGAATAACTTTGCTAAGCTGCAGGGCTTGTCCTGTTACAGAGGAGACAAGAAGTTTGCCCCCCCTCCCCCACCTCCCAGCTATCATGACACTGATGGGAAATAGGTATCCTGCTATAAGTGCTATTTTCTCCCCTGCCTGGCTCTGTCAGGAGCCACATTTTCAGCCTGCTGCCATTGTGGTATTCTTTCTAACTCTGTGCTGAAATTCAATTCTGAGCTGTCATCACTTAATAAATTGGCAGACAGGGTTGTTTCATGGCAGAGAATTCCCTTTGGTAAAAATGTGAGATGTGCACGTGTAGTATCCACGTGCTGTTAGTTACTGGTCAGAATATGCGTCTTGGCGTAGTGTTCCAAGTTCACCAGCACTCATTTTCACTAGAGTTATCCCTTGCCTGAGCAGACGGGCTGCAAGAAAGTGCTGGTTGCCTGAGAGAAATAAACCAAATTGTATCTGACTTCCTGCGGTTGCTCTGTTCCTCTGGAAAGCGCCGCTAGACCCCCTAACCGTGTTCAATAGCTCGGTTGCCTTACTGACTTGAGCTGCCTGATCCGTGTCATCTTTTAATGAGCTACTTCTAAAACATCTGCAGGAGAACTTGTTGGGAACTCACGCGCATGGGCTGCTGCACGCAGGTGTACGGGTGTACCTGTCACCTGCCCCGGGACCACCTGGCAGCAAGCTTAGCTCAGGGCATGCAAGTCCTAGGAACCATTTGGGAGAGGGCAGTTTACAATATTTGCAAACATTTCTTTTGTGTGTTTGTGTTTTCTTTACCCACTCCTAATTCACATGCACAATGTTTTTTATTTGGTTGCCTGGCAACCAGCTGGGGGCATATGGGATGGAAATGGGACTTAAGTATATGGCTTTGGTTTTCTTTTCAGGCAGTGTCAGAATAGGTGATACTATGTTCAGATTGATTAATATTTAGTTTGCATGTATTATCGCTTCACTATTGTTATTATTGATAAAGAACGATATTAACTGCCTTGGTTGCTTGGACAGGAAAGCACCACGCTTGCTAGAGCCTGTGCTAGGCAGTCTCTGTGAAAGCTGCCTCCCAAGCAGCTCTGCCACTGCAGCTCTGTCCTATCCCGAGCACTCCTGTTCTGCCCCCAAGCACACGCTAGTGGTAACCCAAAGCTGAGTGCTCTCTGGAGTGAGAATAAAAACACCACACCCACTGAAAATGAACAGAGGAAAAAAGAAAATTTCCAAAATGCTGTGTTTCTCTTAGGATGGGGTTTTGGTTTCTTTCCTGCCTGTGAAAATGAAATATTAATAGCACTAGCTTTCTAACCAGGGGCTAGTCAGCACCAATATTTTTGTCAGTATAGGTTTCAGTTTTTCAATGTCAAATTCTTTCATTCAGATACAAAATAAAATACTTGAATCGTGAAAATATAATCTGTACATAGCCATTATCATTAGTTTTTATAGAAAATGAAAAAAAGGTGAAATATGTCCAGTGTTATACCATGGTAACTGATGTTCTTTCTGACATGTCATATGATGCACTGCTACTGTGCAGTGTGATAAAGTGGCAAAAATGTTTGAAACTTTTTTTTTTTTTAAACAAAGCAGAGGGGAAATGGATTTTGACTGTGTGATAAGGAAAGGTGTCTGAGAATCCTGATGTGCTTCCATGTGACCTAAAAAGTAGTTCTGAATCATCAGAATTTCCATGAAAAAAATAAATTCAGAGTTCTTATTGGCTCCAAATCTTAATTGTTTTGATTTTTCAAATGCCTTGAGCAATCAGTGTGATACCAACTGCCACCAAGGTCAGTGAGGTTGCTTACAGTCTTACGTATTGCCCAGGGGTAGATAGGCTGCTAACCTTGCAGTTGCGCACTGTGAGTGTGATTCCATTTTCTGGAGTAGAGCCCAGCTGTCAGAATGAATGTTTTTGTTACTTGCACAAATGGATATCTGAATAAGATTATTAAGGGGTTTTGCTGTTGAATTTTTTTTTTTTTCTTCTCCTGGGGAAATAAGCCAGTATTAGATGCAGGCAAAGCCATCTTTCTTGCCATTTTCCTTCTCTCTCAAAATGTTCTTGTGCACTTCCAATTTGTGAAAACACTTTTGGACTCTGAGAAGTATAAAAATATGTCCACATAAATATGAGAAATAGGATCATAGTCAGCAAAAGACCCAGGGCTATGAAGCAGTAATTAGGAGAGCGCATCAAGATGTGTCAGAATAGTTCACTACTACCTAAATTCAATGTGGTAATTAGAGAGATGGATCTTCAAGGATCCTCTGGGCTAGTACTGAAAGAGATATGAAGATTAGATCACTATCTGTGAGATAGAATATAAAGTCCAGGCCTTTATGCTGCTGGCCTTTAATCCAGCGGATGCTGACCTACCACGTCTGCTGTCAATCGACACTGTAAGATAAGTGGGACAGTGTATATGTTGCCTGACCAACAGCCAGCACTTTGCAGCACTGTCACTGATTGTGGGTTGGTGCCAGTTGCATGTTGACACCTCAACGTCTCTGACATGCAGAGATTCTGCCAATGGTTTTGCTGCCAAACGTCTTGATGCCAGCATCAAGCTCACTGAGGTCATCAAATAAAGCCCTAACCTTGGCAGGTTTTTTGCTTCACACACATTCCACAGCGCTGGTAGGACTAGGGAATATGAGAGCGGGGACTGCAGTGCGCAAGCCAGCTTTACTCAAACTCTTTTTCAAGCAGTACTTGCCTACCTGCACCACAGCAGTCATTCTCCAAATTGACTTTCTAGTTTTAGGGGTTCATAGCAATGCTGATGGTGAATTCTGCAACAGTGAGTTAACGTGTATTTAAGTTATATCCTACGTTTATAACTCCCCCCTCCTTGTTTTTTTATTTGGAGCATCTATTTGGTTCTTGCATGTCCACATTTTAGTAATAAATGAAAATTTTAATTTGAAAATATAAGGGGATAATTTGTAATTGATTTCTATTCTTCTGGTTGCTGTTGGTTATTTCCATGCGGGTAAATAGGATCCATGTAGACTGCTACATGTCTTACAAAGTAATTTTATACCATACGCTCTGTATAAAATGGTATAAAATTGCTGTAATCAGTGATAACAAGTGTATTACTTTGTGTAACATCAATGTGAGTTATAATTGATGTCTGGCAGTGTGGAAACAGCTCTTATCAAGAACATACAAAGATTATAGCACAATCATTGGTGGTTTAAATAGTGCTCACAGAGATTGTCTAGTGCTTCCTATTGGGTATCTTTCTTTGACAGCTTTTAACATATGTAGGTTGACGCTTTTGCTACAAAGCAAACTTCAGTTACTAATTTTTAAAAACGTGTTCAAAACCATTAAGTGTTTGCCTTAATGGCTTGCCATTAAGTGTAAGCACAATCGGGACCATGTCATTCATTCAGGGGCTTGTTAAAGGAATGCAAGCATTCAAAATAGATAATTCATCCCTAAGGCTGCTGCAGTTGTATATGTTACTCCATCCCTTGCACACTTGGTAGAAAAGGAATTTAATATTACTGTTTTATGTTCCTGTTACCATATCTTCCCTTTTTGCCACCAGCGGCTGCTCATATTTGTATTTATTTAATGCGTTATCACAATGATGTAGTGCATAAGCTCTACTCCTGCCTGCTTTCCTTATGTCTATGTTGTTGGGGTTGAATCTCATACTGACTCTTAAGAAACTTGTCCTGGAAACCCTAACCACATTCTAGGTCAGTGAGCTTGGCCAAATGTTGGTATATGCATATTAAAATCTTTAAGGGATGATGTATTACATGGATGAATAGAATGGGATAAGAAAAATTAAAAGATAGGAAAGAAGGTAGTATTATGTCCTCTTTGCAGAGGGGAAACTGAGACCCATGTCAGAGAGTATTTGACAGGGGTAGGAATTACACCTGTGTACTAAAGCTAGCTGTCCAGTGCCCACAGTTCTAACATCTATTATAATCATAATTGATCATTAACTAAACCTGGACGTGTTCGATGCCCTAATTTGGGAAAGACCTGTGGCTTATGAGCCATGGCTTTGAGTGTGGCTCTTGTGCTTGTCAAATGCTACGTAAGGATGTGTGATAATGCTATGTCGGGGATTAGGCAGTGGCTGCTAAAGGTGCCAAAGGCAATCAACCTTAGGAACAAGTCACATGCCCTTAATATTCCCGCTCTGCGCTGGAACAAAGGAGCCCCAGGAGTTGTGTCTCCTCCTGCATTGGTGACACCTGCCACCTTAACTTGTGAAGGTCTAGCCAAGCTAGAAATCAAAGCCTCCCAAGAGAACATTTCTGTTCTACTTTGAGCTCTTTTCTCTTTCCTTTCCTCTTAGAATTCCTTCCTTTCTTCATTTCATGTTTCCTTGTTTGCAGTTCTCATTTATTTCAACTTTCTATGTCTTTGCCTCTTTTGGTGGCTCGTTTTGATATATAGGATTGGTAATACAGAATCACATATTTTCGCCTTTCTGATTACTTATGGGATGTTTTCAGACTTGAACTACAATAACTTTTTTTAACTAAATGTTATTCCAAATTCTAATTGATTAATTTAATAAAAATCTGACCATTCCTGGATATTTTAGTAAATAGTGTTTACTATGATAATTGTCTGTAACAGCAAATAATATCATTCCACAGAAAAAAGTGTCATTTTGTAGCAATACCATTATTTTTTGTGAAGCTAGATATGTGATTAACTTTTGGAACTAGAATGACTAATTGTTAACTGGATTTAACATGACTTCTTTTTTCTTAATTAATAAGAGGTGCTTTTAGACTATGTATTTCTGTCACTTACATTAGAAAGGATATAAAACTGTTAACAATTTTTTTCCAGTAGAGTATGGCTATTCAGCAATATGTTAAGGCCAAATGCTTGTTCAGCTTTTATTCAGACTTTAGTGAGGCAGAATTGACATTTATGTCAGTCTAAGATTTTAGTTTTTTTCTGATATGCAATTTAGCTAAAGACTTGGTCTAAATTATGGATATTTGCCACTAGTTACCAAGTTTTGGCTCTATCCTCTCACTAGAGAGCCTATGCTTTACAGAAAACCAAGCATTATCATTGTTGACTCTTCATAGACAATTCAGCACCATATAGAGCTGCTTCTCTACAGTACTTCTGGATGCAAAGTGAAAGAACATTTAATTTACCTGACATGCACCTCTGCTATTCAAGACAGACGCAATCAGCTGAGCAGCTGACATGCTGCAGTCCTACATTTGTACTTACATTTTTTTAATCTAGAGACTCTAGGCTGTGAAAAAGTGACTTGGTTCCCTTTAAAACCTACTGGCTAATTAATCATGGTTGCAGAGTGCTGTTGCAGGCAGCTTCTTATAACATTTGATTAATAATAAGTGCTGATATAGGGAATGTGTTACAGTGAACAGGATCACATCTGGCAAGTCATCATGGCTACTTGCTGCTCTGCACTGTAAGCAGTTTTTCCCCCCAAAATGTGTTGACCTGATTCTAAGCTGTTAAATTCTCAAGTCTTAGTTACTACCTTGTAGTGTACATCGTATGTCCAATTCACAGTTTAAAATTATCGGAAGCAGACATAAGCTGAGACTGCTGTGCAGGCATTTAGATCTCTCAGCTCACCAACTTTTTTTTGTTTTTTAAGCAAAATGTTGTAAGTATCAGATGGGCAAATTTGTCAGTGACTGCAAATTTTGTCCACATCTAATCAGCAGAATGATTATTTTTAAACAAATGCTTCTGAATTTAAAAGGAGATTCTGGATTCCGAATTTTATGTGATTAAATATTTAAGGAAAAAGTTGAGCTAAAATAGTTCAAGGAACTAGATTGCCAGAACACTGCTCTCAGGGAAAATGCAGTCCCATTTTTTTCTCAGCTGTGAGAGGCTAGGTACTTTCACAAGCAAATGATCCTTTTGTCGATTCATCTTCTTTTTATTTCACTAGACTTTCAATCAAGCTCTTCTTGTGTGGATCTCCCACACTTTTAATGTGTGGACCATTTCTCTCTGTATATCACATACCAAAACAAATTATTGCAGAACATGCACATTCCTTAAAAAAAACCCAAAACACCACACCAAAACAAAAAAAAGAAAATCCACTTTTTTTTTTTGTTTGAGTCCTTTCTACGTGTATACTAAAGGAAAACTAGTAATGGCAAGTGACTAGCATTAAAGAAAAATATTTTAATTAGTACCTGAAAGGCAGTTGTGTAACACTTACTTTTGTATTATAATTTTCTATGATATAACTAAGTAAAGAATCTCACGAAACCCTTAAGCAAGGACTAAATACATCATAATTTCAAGCATAAATTCCATGAGACTATCTTTTAGGTGTTTAAAGATAGAAACTAGACTGTAGATCTTTTAAATTGCTTGATGGATGTACCTTTGAAACATTAAAGCTTTTAATTCTTTTTTATAGCTTGAAATGCTTGCAGAGTACAATTTAATATGTTACAGATTATTTGGTTTTTTGAGAGAGGAGAAGATAGGGGTACTTGATACCCCTTTAAGTTAGGGCTGAGACTTAGCCTTCCAGAGTATGTTAGTTCATTTTCAGTAGCTAAGTTTTAGCCTAATGAAAACTGGAAGGAAGGGGTCTTGGGTACCACAATAGCAGAATATCTGTTTGCATAATTTGCTGTGATAAGCTTTGAAATCTGTCACTATTTATGTATGTGCATATTAATTGTTAACTATATCAACATTCATGATGGTAAACTTGTTACCCATTTTACCATCTGTGCTTCTTACTGTTTTCCTCTTCTATTTTTTTCCCCTAACATCGCTGCAATAAGGAAAACTTGACTTGCCGTTAACAGAACAGAATTTGTACCACCTTTCTCCCTGAGCCAGGAGGGAAGGATTGGCTTGATGTCAATATGAGTGCTAGTAATCAATTGTGAGTCTTTTCATGATATGTAATGAAAGTTTTCCTTGTCCTCAATTCAGAGCTATTTTCAATACGGACTCAGAATGGGCTAACACCAGGATTTATAATCAGCTTTCATCCTTTCCTATTGTTTCCATCGGGGTATATTCTCTTAACCATAAAAGCAATAAAACAGTAATTTTAAAAGCAAAGCTATCCTGGTAATCATGCTGAATTGTTCCCATAACCCATGTCAATGGAAGGAAAACACATGACTGAATAGTACCGCAGCATTGTAAAAATTAGGTCTCCAGCAAGATTAATAGGATGCTTATAGGAAAGTGGTGCCTTCCAGATGGGTCAGACCAAACAGCATTAAGATGTTTTATACTTGTTCTCTCTTGACAACACAATCCTGACAGCACTGAGGTTTTAAAATTTAATGAACATAAATATTACTATCTATTCAAGTATACAGTCTAAAATAATGAAGGCTTTCTTACCACCCCACACTCCATGAACCAACACTTTTATGACTCAGATAGATAAGTCTGTTTATATGACATAACAGACCATATTTTGATATGATAAAAGATAAGTCCTCTTAGGTGGAGACAATGTAAAGTCTAAATATGCAAGATGGGGACTGAAGTATAGGAAGAAGGGGTAAATTGTTCTTTATCACAATAGAAGAGTGTTGGAAAAGATACTGTAGCCTTTGTCTCTGGAGTGCCCTGTCTATTCTTCTTGAAACATAGCCTGCCAAAGGTAGCTTTTAATTTCCTGAATTAGGCTAATAAGAACAGAGCAACAATATAAAAGTAGTAAATTTTATTAGTAGAACTCGCGAAATTAGTACAATAAGCATATGTGCAAGCTATATACATCTCTGTTACCTTATTCAGTATCTACTTGTATCTGCAAATATTTCAAAGCTAAGATGCTCACAGACAGAAACTGCTGGTCCTTATAGGTGCAGGATGTAAAATCCCTGTTAGGGCTGAAAAGCATCCCTGGGATCAGGAACTGTAATCCGATCATGTAATAGGAATGATATAAATATAATCCTATTACTAAACCATGTGCTTGCATGTCAGAATGAGCAGTGAATAAAGGCTCGAAGTTGCTTGGGTCACGTTGCTCTTTCAAAACAGATAATCAATGTGCACCATTGTAATACACACTGATTTAAAAGGCGGATTTTGGTGTAGGCAGCAACTTCATGGCATAAATTAGTTTTGCTAAAGGTTCCGAGCTGTCAGTTGTTGGGGGTTTTTTCCCCTCTTTTCTTTTCCAGCAATATTAAAAAGGAAGGCTGAAATGATTTATTTTTTAATCAACCTTATTGCCCATGATAGATGCAAACCAATAAATGATACGATATGAAGTAAACCCCTATATAGTGGCAGAAGGGAGAAATCCTCTGTCTGTGAAGAATATACCATTGTGTGCCGTTAATAAGAATAAAGCTAAATCGCTCATGTCATGTAATTAGCACAGTTATAGTATATTAATCCCTTAACAACGTAAAAGCCAGCAAGCATTTGTTGAAAGCCAAGTATATATGGTGATTGACCTGGATTGCTGAGTCTCTTGAATTGTAGTCATGAAGAGGTTAGCAAATTCAGTGCCTTTGCCCTTTCCTGACACATTAATCTTGCAAAGAAGACACTGTGAACATTCTACGCAAGTATCATGCCAAAGAAGTGCTGGCAGTAGCTTTTTTTGGCCCACTTCTTGTAATCAGTCCTGAGGTAGGAGACACCCAAAAAGGAACTGCACTCCACGCTTTTTCTAGTTTTGAAGCCTGAACGAAGATAAAAGTATTCCAGTAGGCCAATAAATTTCCTTTAGAAGTTTCATTTCTTAAAACACACCAGGGTGTCAAATTCCTTCATGTACCTGATTTTGTTTCAGAAGTAGTGATAGCTGTGTTTTTCGGATACAGTGTAATGTAGGAAATTTTGTTCTGTCTCTCTATGTGGTATAACTATTGACTATGTTAATCTGATTTTGGTGAACAAACTTCTGAACTATGCCCTCATAAGTAAGCATGCATGCAAACATATTTATATGTGAAAATGCTATTTTAATTATAATTAAGTAAGTAGGAAGTGAGACTGAATTATCTGCTCAGCTCTTTCATGGTGTTTCCAGTTCAGGGTCTGCAAAGCCTTGTGGGGAATCTTTGTGCTACTGCCACCCACCAGGTACCTCATTGCTGTCTTCAGGTGGCAATGTGTATTCCCAGTGGGAAACATTTGAATTACCATCCTATCAGCATATCGGTATCTGGTAAAGCAGGAGCAAAAAGAACTGTAAAAAAAAAAAATCAAGGTGAATGAATCTAGGTGAACACCTAGAGGTGTACCAGTCTGTACTCTGTTGACTAGAAAAGTTTTTTCCAGCTTTGGTCTAAGTAGTGAGATACTCTGCAAATACCTGAAGACTGGTAGATGGTGAGAATGTGCATTAGTTATGTGGCTATCTAGAGTTATCTTGATTTCAGATTTATCTTCTCTACTCAGGAGATTTAATATAGTAGAAAGAGACAGTCCCTCATTAAAAAAGTTAGACAGTCTAAGCAAAGGATTTATATTCTTTCCAAAGGTAACATTGAGAAGAGGCAGAGAAAAGTTTGGAATTTAGTCCATGTCTTTTGAATCCCAAACAAATACTTATGATCTCAAGACTGTCAGGTCTCTAGAATATTTCATTTAGTACATTCATATTTTATACTTTCATCCTGAAGCAGCCTATTTTGCATCATTACAATCTGGACATAGAGAAATTAATTTTGTGGGTGGGCTATTGGAGGAAATGGTTGTCTGGTATTAGTACGATTTATGTTAAAAGCTAGTATTAGGTGAAAGCGCAGTATTTCACAAATCTCACACCTTTTCTAAACCTAGCTGAGGAACTCGCTCTGGTTTGTCCTCATCATTTTTGAATTATCGCCCGATATAAATATATAATTTATCAGTGGTGACAGATGCTGCCTTGGCTTTGCAGTTCCTATTATGTTAATGGATCATAGTTTGCTGGAAAATGGCTTTTCTCAAATGGCCTGTCCTTGTTCAACAGCACTGAATTATTGTTTCACTAGCTTTAGTTTCTTCTTATAATTAACTTTCAAATGTGCTGTAGGAACGTAAGGAGCAAACAAACTCATTTTACAGTAACCTGTAAATAAAACCATTTCCAAAACAAAACTGACAGTTAATACCAAGCAGTAGTGCAATTTGCTGCCACTAGAGAGAGTCATGAAATGAATTACCTATGGACATGAAATATTGATGAATAACTAACACTACCTCACTTCATCCTTTTTGTATATACTATACACAAAGGTGTCTAGAATAAGGATGGGAGAAGGGAACACAACAGCTTTCAAAGTTTACTGACAAAGTTTACTTTTTTATCTCCTTAAACAATTTTCTTGTGTTTTCTGATTAGTCACGTAGGTACTTATCAGTTCCTGATTACTACTTTTATGTAGTTTACCAATTTTTGGATGATGTGATCTACTCCAGGATCTGTTCTGATTCCTCTTTCAAAAATGACAGTGTTCAACATCTCCATGCCCCTAATCCAAGTCTTTGTAGACATTGCTAGTGGATGTCTACATTATATGGTGTATCACAAAGAAATTCATCAAAAGGTTTATTTTTTAAGTAGCAATGAATGGTACTGGGGAAAAAAAAAAAAAGCTCTATTCCTTGAACAAATTATGCTGAGGTTTTCCTCTACTGCCACGGATAGCAGTTGTTTAAAAAATAAATAGAGATAAATAAAAAGCCCTTTGACCAAATCAATACTTGGATAAGAGATATTTATGCACCTCTTAATTTAATTTACACAGGACCAGATTTATCTTCCCTGAGAAACCAATCCTATGGTTAAAGGAAGAAGGCCTGCAAGCATATGGTGCTTTGCTAAATGTGTTAGAGACGCAGGACTTAACCTCATGCTTCAAAAACATGTCGGTATAATTACAGGTCAGCTCTATAGAGAGTTACATTGTAATTAAAATTTCAAAAAATCAGGCCTACCTAAGTCCTAAGATTGATGGTCTTGTTTGAAAAAAGATAAAATAGAATCATAGAATGGTTTGGATTGGAACGGACCTTAAAGATCACCTAATTCCAACCCCCCTCCCACAGGCAGGGACGCCTTCCACTAGACCAGGTTGTTCAAAGGCCCATCCAAGCTGGCCTTGAACACTTCCAGGGATGGGGCATCCACAGCTTCTCTGGGCAACCTGTTCCAGTGCCTCACCACCCTCATAGTGAAGAATTTCTTCCTTATAGCTAATCTAATTCTACCCTCTTTCAGTTAAAGCCATTACGCCTTGTCCTATCACTCCATGCCCTTGTAAAAAGTCCCTCTCCAGCTTTCTTGTAGGCCCCCTTCAGTACTGGAAGGCTGCTGTAAGGTCTCCCTGGAGCCTTCTCCTCTCCAGGCTGAACAACCCCAACCTCTAGTTGCTAGTGTAATCTGTGCTCTAATCTAAATCCTACCCACTGCAGTAGAAGGAATAGAAAAAGGCTTTGCAGAAAAAGAGAGATGTTACCTCACTATTTAGAAACAGATTGGGTTGATTTGTTGCAATTTTATTAAACTGCCATACTGTTGATTTTTTACCTAGGAAAGGTTTGGAGGAAAAGTTAAGTCCTGCTAATGGGAACACAAATATCATCTGATAGCTAGCGCAGTCACATTAGCTGGGAATTGTTTCTCAAGCCATCTAATCAGGAGCTAATTTCCACAAAACACTAGGAATGTGAACAGAGAGGAGCAAGATCCTTCTTGTAACTTCCTGCAGACTGTACTGAAGATAGGCTTATCTAAGGGTCTTGCACATGGAATCAGATTTGACTGTGGCCTTCACAAAACAGACATTTTCCTCCACTCCCACTTAGAGCAGTTCTTAAAAAATAAGAATAAAACAAACAGGTGCAGATTACTGACGAAAACTTGTATATGAACACAACGTATTGTTTAATCTTAGTTATGTCCTTTTCCTTTTGTCTGTAGTGATTGTACTAATTGCAGCGCTGTCTTTCTGTTACTGTGATGTACAGGGAAAAGCTAGCCTCTATAAAGCTGAGGCTTGACCCTTTGAGTTGCTAAACGTTCAAAACTCCCATTGAGTGTACTGAAAAGATTTCTGTCTAATCAACTTCAATCATGTGGGGGTCTCAATAACTGCTTTCTGTGACTGACGTTTTGTGTAATCTGTGTTCATGATTGATTTCAACCAGGAGACTGCCTAATTTACTCAACGTCTCTTTTCACTGACAACTGTGTAGCAAACCCCCAAATCACTTCTCATAAAATGCTCTTTGAATGTGAATTATAAACCATGGGATTGTGAAACATAGCGAAACAGCTATCAAAGACAAATGATTTGGGAACATTATTGAAATGTTTCACTGATTTTATTTATATATTTATTTAATCTTGGTATTCATCTATATGCACTGAAAGTTTAGAATTTGTTTTAGACTTCTTTTTAAAATTCATTTGCTTTTACCTTTTTTCTTCTATCTTTTTATGAATGTATACTGGCTGGCTTCCCTCTAGAATGGACTCCTTCTGCATCAAATTGCTGAAGCAGCTTCTCCACTAAATGCATAGAAACTAGTAAACCCAGACTTCCTTACAGTATCTTCACAATATCACAAAATAGCCGTCTTCACAATATCACCAGCTTTTGTCCTGTTTGTGTTATGATTATAATAGTGAACTCGTCTGCATGAGAAGCTTGGTGGGTTTTTGCTTGTTATTTCAGCTAAGTTCTGCACTCTGTGCTGACAGATAGAAACAAGTTCTTAGTACTGAAGTTGTATGTATGTGGTCAAAAAAATATTAATTCCCCTTTATCTGTTTGACTTTTTTTTTTCCACTTAAGAGGTTAACAACCAGAGATTAATTTCTTAATACTTTGTGGCATGTCAATGTGACTAGATTGTGGGTGCTGGAGTAATTTAGAAAAGTACTTGGTGAAAATAATTTTTCAAACCTGAGATTGATCTCTACAGGGTGAGGTGTTTTCCAATTTAGATAGATTGTAACATAACTAATTTGGTAACAATCTGGGTTTTTTTGTTACCGCCTGAGCTAAAATTAAAAAAAAGGAAAGATAAACCTACGCAATTCACAGATAACCTACACAATACTAGAAATCAAATCAATTGTAGCTGTTTTTTTTTTCTCCCCCTTGCCCCCTCCTTTCCCCTCTCTCAGCTCTAAATCCCTCTTATCCATTATTCAGTCTAAAAATCTTCCTACCAAATCTCGGGGTTGTGCTCCGAGTTCAGACTTGGTGTGAAGGTTCTTTGCAGCTTTCCGCTCAGTTTCTCTCTTCTGTCATTCTCTCATAGATTCACAAGCATTTAAAAAATAATAGCTAGTGAAATTCCCCTGAAATTCCCCAAGAACTTTTAATAGAAGTCATGGATATTTGACAACTAAAAAAAAAAAGAAGGATTTTTCCTTGTGCTGCTAGTTAAATCACTATTTGCTGAATACATTCAAAATATAAGTAGTACATTTGCTACTTCTTTTTTAACGTCTCATCAAAAGATGCTTTAAATTGTCTGTTTTATTTCATTCTCTTTCTACTGAGTATTTCCAATGGGGATTGCATGCCCACTTACAGAATTATGTTATACATGTAAATGACAGCCTGATTTATTTGTAGAAAAGGTACTAGAAAAATCAGATATAACAGGTAACGTTGTTATGCCAAGGAAAAGCTGATTGCCTGTCTTCACAGAGGAGCCTGGACCTGATAAGAATGTTATGTACTGGTAGCTGAGCAGTTCTTGGGCATTCTGACATATGTGATACTGATAGTGAAACAAAAACCTGTGTGGAAGATAGCTTAATTTGATGACATAGTTATGTTTTTGAGACAATAGATGAAGAAAATGTTTTTTAACATGTAAATTAATTTTAAAGTATTTCTCCTGTCTTTCAGTGATGCTTTTTGCATACCTGAAGGGTTACAGATTAAATTAAATACAGATTAAATTAAATAAAAAATTACAGAGTTAATCTGATATCTTTTATTTGGGAAATCTAATAATGGTTTATAAAAACATCAAGATATTAATTAGCTAAATATCAACACATACCTCTGAAGAGGTATGACTGAACCCTCCAACAGCTGGCTACTGCAAGGCATGGTGAGGTTTTGATATACCCAAATCATAATCAATTGTAGTTCACAGAATTAAATCTGGATTTTCTACAGATTTTGGTATGCAAAACTCCATTTTAATTAATAATTGGTAGTCCTTTGGAGGAAAGTACGTATCGCTGTGTGTACCTTCTGTGAAAACACACTTCTCACTGGCTAGACAGATATAACAGCCCAACAATACTTTATGAGACTCTAAAGTGTGTAGCATATTCTGTCTTTAATTCATTGCAGTTCATGCCTATCATTGATACCTAATGCCACGATTCTTTGGGCATGTGAAATAATGTATTAAGTGATGAAGTATTGGCCAATTAAGAGTATACTCGATCAGACTTTAGACTGAGTTTGTGTTTAGAATTTACAGCCACACAATTAATAATCAAAAACTTTGCCTTCAGATGAGGCCTGTGAATCGAGGCAGTTTCTGGTGAGCTCTGTTCAGACAGAACAATAAGCAGAAAATTATCTTCCAGTTGACAGGTTGTAAATTAGGGCAGAATAACACTCATCTGTCATCTGTGGTGGTTTGATCAAAGAATGTTTTAGAGAGCAATACAGAGAAACCTTAATCGTTGTGTTACATGCTCATTACAGTGCTGGTGGTGGTCATGTCATTACGTATGGTGACACATTAACCAAGTTGTGTTTGGTTCCACTTTGGTGCAGAACAGGGATTTCGGGGATCTCTTTTTAGTAAGGAAAATCAATATATAGTATGCTGTTAACATAGCATGCTCTTACCCAGCCATCATTATTTGGGAGCCCACTACATGCAAAGTGGTCTTTGATTGGAGGGTTCAGAAAAATAGCAATGATTTGGGAAATTTTTCCAGTGACTGAACTGCTGGCATGAGTTAACAAGAGTGGCAGACTGCAGAAGAATGATTCTATAAGTTTAGTTTTTCCATCTAAGCTGTTTTCCTCTATTCAGTCTGACTCAAAATACAGGATATTAAACTCAACAGACAAAAGATGCGGTCAGGTTACTTAGTCTTTTGTCTGAAAGTGGGAATTATTTTCAGAACTGTTATGGAATCTTTTGCCAAAGTAAGTACAAAATTTTCAGAAAATGCCAGAGCATTGACTTAAAACTTTACCATTTTCATTAGATTTTGTCTTTTATTTATGTCCACCATCCAATTTCTTGTCAGAATTATAAACATTTATACCACTGCCCCCACCCTGCTTCTTTAATTGCTGATAGGGGGGAGTAATAACACCCAATTTGGATGTCAAAGATGCAGATTCAAGTCCCCACTCTGCCCAATTTGAAGCAAAGACTAAGCTTGGGAGGTCTGTCTCTGGTTAAGACAATATAATTAACATTAATATTATTATATTAATATCTCATCTTCCTGATTTAAATTTTCATGAACTTTTTCCCATCAGTGCCCTGGTTTCACTAAAGCTTGTTAAGACTTTTCAACAGAACTTTTTTCCCTTGTAGAAAATGCTGGTTTGATTTTTCAATAACAAAAGCAGCTTACAGCAAATTTTCACACTACAGTTCCCAATATTTTTAACGTGCTGAAACACTTAACATCAAACTTGTTTTTCAGTTTAAAACACGTGAAATTTTTTTCTGAATAAAATAATACGAGGTGTGTAGCATCTTTCATAGTAAATTCCTTGTGGAGAGTTGTCTTAGATGGCTCTTCATAAACGCTGTGATTCTGCACTGCAACTGATTGGACCTTTATGTAATATTGTCTGCTATATGCATTTTTTTTAACTTTAGTACAATAATTCTACTGATAATTACTAAAGAAAGAGCTTTTAAGAGATACATAGGAAAATAAAGGGTTTGGGGCATAGATCAAAGGAATAGTCACTAGCGTCTAACCAGGTTACAGAAGTTTTTACTTTTTCTAGAACAAATGTAACCAAATCACTAGATTAGACAACTCAGATCAACATGTTGAATAGCCACTCTCCTGTCATCAGAGGAGTTGCCTGCACTGTGCTGGGATGGCTTTACACTGCTCACCCAACTTTATTTTGCTCATCTGGATCTTGCCACAGCCGTCGCTCTGAAGGCAGTTTAAGACACATTTTTAGAGGATTGCTAAGGTGCCGATAAGTCTTACTGTTAGTGCTGCTAAAATTCCCGCACTAATAAAAAAGAAGTTATTTCCTTTTTTCATATTTTGGCCTTGTTTTTAACATTTAAAAAGGCAAACCCAGTTATGAAATGTAAGATATCCTTGTTCATCCAGTCTTGTGAAAAAGCTGCATTACATTAGGTTTTGCATAAACTCAGTGTCTGCAGGTTCCTGTAAGAGCTATCTGTGCTGTACTAGTGTGAAAGGAGATACTCTCAGTGTTCAGAATCTAATGGGAAATATGAAACAGTGGCAATCCTAACATTTTCTCACAAGATTTTCTGCCAAGTTCTGCAGTCTTGGGAAACTTCAGATTTTTTTAATTATTTTTTTTAATATTTATTCCAAACAACCCTCAACTCATGATCTGTTTAAGGTACTCTCATCACTAGTCTAAACTCTTGGTGGTTAGCACACACACGGAGTCATCTAGCTTTTTCTAACAAGAAATCCCACCAAGTAGATAGCAAACCTTGTCATGTAAGCCGAAAGTTCACCTTTTTTCGATCAATATCAATCCTGTAGTGTAAAAAAAAAAAAAATTATTTAGTGCGTGAAATCTTGACTAGGAGGCCTTGATACTGCTACCAGTCGTTGTGTGTGGGGATAGGTCAGTGGGTGGTGGCTTGTGTAGAACAGCCTGCAGGATTGGTCTGTGAAGAATAGCTGGTTTGGTGTAAATTAGGGACATTTAGTTATTTATGCAAGTAGCATTTTTGTAATGCTACTGTGTGAGAGTGCAGAGAAGCAGGAAGGATGTCTGGGGTAGTAGTGTTTTAACCTGTGACAGTAGGATGTGCTAGAGCCTGTGTGTTATAGCCCTTGCTTTTTGGAAGCATGTTCTGAAGATGATGAAGCTGGTGCCTGGGTGCGCTGTACAGTTCCTTCAGGTGTCATCCCTGAACTATGAGGAGTTGGGCAAGAATTGTCTGGTTGTGCAATGTTTTTGAGCCATTTCATGACTGAATATTTGGATCTTTCATGTTGTCGCGCTGACTTTCGACTTATGCTCCTATCTGTGTGCTTGGACCTCGGGCAAGAGCATTTACTGGTAAGTTTTTCTCCCTGTCCTGCAGCATTTAATGCACCAAGCAGAACAGAATCTGTCACATGGTGAATAAGCTATTTAAGAATGAAAAGAAAACAACTCTCCAAGTGCATAACCTTAAAGAAATTTTAATTAATGTCAGCAGGGAAATCTCTGTGGGGAAAAAAAATGGAACTGCAAAGTGTTTGTTCTGGTTTAACAGTGTCTTTCTGCCTCTCCCCTCCCCAGCTTGTTTCCTCCACAGATAAAAACCACAGTCTCCAAATGTAGAGAGATAAATATTGGCAGCTCTCAGGTTTGCTTTTTCATCCCATGCCTGATGGGAAAATGCCAGTCAGTTTTCAGGCTTTTCCAAGTGAGCCTTTAGGGGCTTATTCACCAGACTTTGAATTTCTGGTAAACTGTTCCCTGCAGCTTTGGTCTGAGACACAAAATTCATTTGTATCCCATTTTCAGTTTTTGATTTGCTGCCTGAATTTATTATGAGTAGATTCTTAGAGGGTTTTTTTGGTTTGGGGTTGGTTTTGTTTGTTTTTTTAACTCTCCTGAGCTTTACTTGTATTGTTGTAGGCAGACTTTTTAAGGCATACCCTCTCACATGGTTTTAGTTACTGACAAGCCTTATCATTTTGTTTCCATAATGTTTCCATAAAAATATCCATGAAGGTTTCTAAGATGTTTGCTAATGAGAGGTGATTTTCGCTGTATTTTATGGACCATGAAAAATGATTCCAATGAATCACCATTGCTGCCAGGCTAAAAAGGTGCATGTATGACTATAAACCAGTCATACAACGTGGAAGGATATTGCACAAATAAACCCCAGAAAGACTCTAACTCGGAAGAAATTTGAGCTGATGTTTGATGTGTTTGTTTATAGCAACAAATTTAGGTAATCTAAGTGGTGTTGGTTTTCAAGAGAGCGACGTATGCATGTTATGTCTAAAGTAGGGCAGCCCCCGAAAAGAGAGCTGTTTCCATGATAGGGACAGCTAAAACATTTAATAAAAAGAAAAATACAATGTAAGGAAATTAAGTTCTATCTGCCTGATTTCACTGCACTACACATACCACATTTAAATGAGTCTATGGTAGGAACCATGCTGCATTTTCAACTGATCAACCTTTTTTTTTCTCAAGGGAAGCCTTTTTGCTCCTATCACGTTTATTAATTTGGGGGTTTTCCATCTACGTAATTCAGTGGGATAAAGTGCAGACATGCAAATAAGTGACTGGAGTGAGTTGGTGCCTGATAGTTGGTCATGTATTTGCTCTTAACCCAAGGTAAATGAAGGAATTTGAGTTAAATTAACTCTGTTCTACTAATGACTAATCTAGCGTGGTTGGCTTTACTTTACCTAAGAGCACTCACACAGACCATTGCTGTTCACAGGTGATGCATAGTGACTTGGGGTAACTTGTTCCTGTCAAAAGCTCCGATTTATATGGGCTGCTGTTTTACCAGAGAAAAAAGATAATGGTGATCTTTAAATACTGATGTCATTCCAAGTGCTTTAGAGTCTTCCGCATCAATACTTTGTGTTGTTTTCTTTAATTGTAAAAACTGTTTTGTAGTCTGACATGACAAGGTTTTTTTCTTATTAACTCTTTTCCTTGTAATTTAGGTCCTAGTCTTATATGAATGGACTTATTCTTTCCTAGTCTTGCAGAGACTATTAGATAAGAAAGATAGATCTGTTTGTTTTAAGGGGGATTATTTTTTTCCATTTAAGATTTTGATTATACATAATATTATTAATGTAGTACTGTGAACTACTCCTCTAAAGAAACAGAACAAAAATAATAAAGAATATTTATTTTCATGTCAGAATGAAGAAACTTCCTTAATATAAGCACAGGATTATTAATTGTATATCATAGTCATATGGACTGTTAGAAAGCTGGTGCTGTAAATAGGGCTGATGCTGTGTATTTGATGGGAAACAACTGGATACGAACATACAGCAAGATCAGCACACAGTACTACAGTCCTGTTTGCTCTTAACTTTTCCCTTTTTACTCTTTAAAAATTTTGCCTTTTTGATCTTGATTTTTCCCTTTCCCTTTTATTTTAATAGGGACAGACTTGCAGCTAATTCCTAAATCTGTGCATGGTGAAGAGCCATTAATCTAATCCCTTTCTTCTTTGTAGTGTCAAATCGTAATTCCCCTGCTCCTGTTAGGCAAAAATACCCAAGTGAATGGCAGCATCAAGTAGATGCAGGAGCAAAACTGCATGTTTACTTACAAGTGACTCTCCTTCAAGGAATGATCTCCCAGCCCGGTGGTACAGGAGACTCCTCCACATGCTGCTTAGATCCAGTTCCCTTATATTAGATTGACCTAAAGCCCTTGATACAGGTCACTAGTGGGTACTATACGGTACTTCTGATATCATTATCATCACAATTTCATTTAAATTTAATTGAAATTATTTTAAATTTAATCAGTTAAATTCCAAATGTTTAAAATGGCAGGGCTGTAGGCCTGCCAGAGTGCTGATTTTGTAACCTGCAATTGAGGGTATATGTTTTATGCCTCAGGGCACAAGGTTATGTAAAGTGTGCAAGGCTTAAAGGATGCTTCTGGAGGACTGTATAGGTTAGAAAAAAGGAAAAGCTGTCCTGTCTGGCCGATGCTTTCTGCTGGGAGCAGTTCTGCAGTGAATTATCCTTCAAGGGAACTGGTATTATTATCCGTGAAGTAGTGGGAATTTTTGTGAGCAGGCAGGTATTAGAGGAAATATATTTCTGAGTTTAGTGACTAAGTGGGAACTTCGTTACTCCTCACAGAAGGTATTTTATCCATTGTTACAAGGCTGTGCTGATATTGAGAATGAACTATTTTGCAGGAACCTGAGTATCTTCACTTCTGAAAATCTCAACATTTTTGTCATATTAAAAATGCTATAGGGATAAGGTGCATTACAGATAACCTTGCAACTGTACAAGAAGAGAATGGAGACACTGGCATCATAGCAGTGAATTCTGCACGTCATGATTTCACAGTTTTGCAGTATGGTTAATACCAACAGGAGTCAATGTGGTGCTACGGCGATCAGAAAGTATATCAATAGGTGCTATATAATTTCCTAAGACAGATAATACATTGTCACATTTTTTAAGACATTGTATTTTCCCTTATACCTGTGCTTTTTCCCTTTGATCAGAGAGAGATTCAAATTGCTTCAGAACATTGTAATCTCATTGCCCTGCTAATCTGGCTTGAAAACATGTTTCAGTTTTATATCTTCTACACATCTTCTAAAGATACTATCATAAAATGGCCGACTATACTTTAATGGGGCTAAAAGATGACTTTTTTCATTGGATGGTAACTCCATCTAAGAAGAAAAGATGTAATCTCTGAAATAATTGAATGGGAACAATCATGGATTAACTGAACTTAATCTGATAAAGACAACTCAATACCTAATTAGTCCCTTGTCTTTGTTGCATGTTTTGAAGCTTCAGGTTCATCATTAATGAAAGTAATTAAGTGAACAAGTATTTTATCACCAACAACATTCTAAGAGAAGGGGACAGGTTGGCAGTGAAGGGATAGGACAAAGGCATGAGTGCATCAATAACATGCAGGTCTGCCTTTCCTAATGACAACTATTGTGCTTCCAATTATAACTGCTTTGATAGCACCCAGGGAATCTAAGTTGAAGTGTACAGAGATAAGTGGAGATGCAGGATTTATGCAATAATTTTGTAAAGGTGACCGCTGTACTTTGCCACTTTTTTGTTGCTTAGAGAACTTATTAATCAGTCATGTAATTTATTAGAGCTTGTCCAAAGGACAGACTGAGTAGATTCTGCTTAGCAACTCATAATATAGTTCTGATTTTCTCTTGACAGCCAAGGTTAAGTCGCAAATTTGTACTGCAACTCCTTACTATCTGCAAAGGATTAGCCTTTATGTTGTTATTCTTGCTTCATTATATTAAAGGTCATTTGCCAATTGTCACTCTTACAAAATGAAGATAATCTACACCTTACTTAAAAAAACCAATTGTTCAAGAAAATACGCTGACAAAGACAAAATATTCGCCAAAGGCTAATAGTAAGATATTGTACGGACCTCTGTTGCGTTTGCTAGTCAAAACACTTAGTAGATAGGATTAAAGTAAGCAAAGGTCTTTTGATATATATTACATTTTGAACATGGAATAGCTATTAGAAATTCTAAATTTCATAGACTTGAAAACAAAGGAGGATTCTTTTGGGCAGATCCATATGACAAGACTAAAATTTAATATTTTGTGCCCACTGAGCTTGGATAATGCAGAAAGACCAGGAAGTTGACAGTATATTAGATGAGGAAATACAGAAAGTGTGCTTCAGTTTTGCAGAAACTTACTGCATAAAACCACAAATAACTCCCAATTAGCACCTAGTAACTTATGTCCTAACAAAAGGATTAATTTGCATTGGAGGGATGATGGAAATAAATGGAGCTTCACACTGTTGCCTTACTGTTAATGTATGTGTTGAAAGTGGATGATAGTTTCTCATGAAGGTCTGATTGTAAGGAACTGAAGAGCAGGGAACATTTCTGAAAAATTCCAATCCTTGTTTAGATACCTGTTAGCATCAAAACGTACTTGGGGAGAGAGGTTGTTTTTAGTCCAACAATCTGTATTTGAAGCTGTGACTTCTCATCAGATCTGTTTAGAAAGAGAATAGAAAAGCAAAAAGAATAAAGGCAATAGTTTCATGGGAGAGGAGATGTGGAGCTCAATTCTAGAGAGAAAATAATGAGAAAAGGGGATACTTTCAGAATCCAGACATAATTGGGATATAATTTGCAATTGGGAGATAAACACTTGAGTCATTCCCAGCAAGCTGGAAACTCCCTGTGGTAGTGTGACTCAGAAATGAAGGCATTTGTAAGTATTTCCATGGCAATATGCTCCTCCACAATTTCTATTCGTATCTTGCAGCAGTGCGCAGTGTTCCTCAGAAAGGCAGAGGCTGTGGCAAAGAACAGGTAGCTTTGTCAGCCCTGTTACTAATGTCTGCAATAACAGAAGGATTTGGTGTCAAAGACCTTTTTTTCCTTTTTTGGGGTACAGGCTCTTGACTAAGTTGGTAGAAAGGCCTGGGCTTGGAAGCAAGGTGACCTTTCAAATATTAGCTATAATGGCATTTTTAAAAAAGCTGGGGAAAGAGATAAATAATTGGCAAGCAGAGAAGAGCAAATGATTATCAAGTTCATCTACTATAGCTGACATAGAGACTCCTGCCTTTTTTGGACCATGAATGAGTGGCATATCGGATGAAGGCCTGGGATGGAAGGAAAAGAAATAAAACAAGAAAAGGAAAGGATCAGCTTACAGCTGACTGAAAAATAAACATATTGCAGCAATGTGAGAGTTATAGCTCAATGATCCTTAAACTATTTTTGACACTTCAGTGGCATATTGGTTTAAAAGCTTGTTATATGGGAAGGAAGATGTATGGACCTACAGATGGCTGGTAAATTGTTGAATAAAATAATTATCATGGGTTCATGGGCTTTTGAGGACTTCCAGCTATGTTGTAAAATGAGATTATTTTACCAGAAAATTCTTGTTAAAAGTTCTAGTTGCTATTGCCAAAATCTCTGGTCTGTCATAGCAATTAGATGCCTCTATAATGGTACTGGTAAGTGATCACTGAACTGAACTGTAGTTCTCCTTGACATCAAAACACCTAACATGCCTGTGCTATCTGGGAGAAAATAGGACTAAAGCAAAGACATGCAAAGGAGTTTTGAAAGGTTTTGAAACCATTCCAGTAGGTGTACTGTTGTGTGTGCTGTCTCAGAAGCAGAGAATATTCTGAGTCGTTCTTCTTACACTAATGATGTAATTTAGAAACCAAATGTGCCTTTCTCTACCTCCCCTTTACCACTCCTTTAGCAGGCAATTCATCACTAGGTGGAAAATGTGTGTTTCTTTCTTTTTCTGAAAAGTTTTGGTGTCTCTGACAGTGGAGGAGAGTAGGGAGGTCTCTAAAGTCTCGTGAGCCATGAAAAATAAAAGTGAGGAGCAGAAATGCTTTTAGCACATAGACCTCTCTACAGCGTGGGGTTTGCAAAGGAAAGGAAGAAAGGTACCAGCATAGCTCTGCAGAATCCGCTGCAGGGCTGAATGAGGGGTGCTAAGCTCAAGTCTGGCGTGTTTAGATTCTGTCAAGTTACTCTGACAAACCTAGCGCAGGTTGTCTCAAGTGGTCTCTTCAGAAAACATTACACAGTTCACATGTGGGACTTTTTTAAAGGTCCCAGCTGTACCTTACAGGTGGTAGTGTGGTTGGGTATATACACATGATAAAGAATGATGATTTATGGCTCTGGGTGACACACTCTGCAGCGGCTGTTGGCTGCCTTCAGAAAGGCTTCTGCAATTCCTTACTGCGCTCTCTCTGTAATTAGGTTCAGTACTTCAGGTAAAAGATAAATAGGGAATTTATAGTAATTATAGTGACAAGAAACCTATTCATGCTAACTGTAGTTATGAATACTAGCAGTTATGGCCAATGCTTGATCTGGAGAAAGTTAGCCTGCATTTAGCTAGCACCACATCATTCAGTGGCAGTAAATTGGGTATTATAGAGGCAAGATATTAAACACACATTTCTTAGTACACCAGTTGCCAAGTGAAGACTAGATACATGTAAAATATATATACACAAATTATAT
>NW_009212410.1:0-17934 GCF_000690835.1 Fulmarus glacialis
GATATGTGAGACACCTGCAACTCCAGCTGCTTGGGTTAGGCTTAACAACTGAGAGAAAGCTGGACACTCACCCTATTTTGACTGCCTCTGAACTGTGAAACCTGGGAGTGCATAGAGCATTCACAAAGGAAGGCATATTGCCTTTTCACACCATCCTTGGTGCTATAGAGAGAAGTATTTCTCCTTTCAAAATTAATGCTCAGGAATCCACTCCTGAAGTGCCTACACACAGCGTTTAAAAAGCTGGGACTTTTAAAAGTAACGTGGGGCCCTCTGGTCAAATAGCCTCCTAGCTAGAGTTTTGCACCCTGATGTGGGTGACAGAGACTTGATCTCTTCCTTTTCTGGAGCACATTGAAGTGGGAACCTTGTTTCTCTGGAAGTTCCCTCGTGGCTGGGCTGTACAGGCACGCTCAACCTCCTCCTTTCTTCTCCTTCAGCCAATTTTCTGCTTCTTTCTGCAGCGTGCCCCAACTTCAGCGAAAGGGTGGAGGCTTCCTCTGCTGCTGCCTCCAGCCCCCTCCAGCGCCCAGTACTGAGGGCACCCTTGTGGGAGCGGAGGGAATCCCCTGGGGAACCTGTGTGCTTGGAGGCTAGGGCCAGCTGGGGAGGAACACCAAAAGCAAGAGGTTTTAGAAGGCAGTGAGTCCTGGCTCGTATTTTGAGGGTCACCGTGAGAGTGTTTCCTCTGTCAAGTCCCCAGGAAGAGATGAGCAGGGATTACTTTCTCCGCTCAGATACGAGCAAGCTGCTAATCTCATCACCTCTGTCAAGTCTGAAACACCCCAGTTAGGCACAGCTGCAGAAGCACTGGTGACTGGGCAATTTTAGTGGAGAACTCCGAGTTCAGAAGGAAGGGGAAAACTTCAGGTTTGGCATTATGAACCTAGGATCTGCCTAAATCCCACTTTGATTAACTCCCACACGGGGCAGGCTCAGAATATCTTTGTAAACAGTTGCCTCGTCTCAGGGGTGCACAGCAGCTGAGGGAACCCGCGCGTGTGTGTCTGTGTGTGTGCTTGCGTGAGATTAGGAGATTGCTACATTCAGTTCGCCCCTAGCTGCTTATCACCGGCATTTCCTTCCCTCTCCTCCTCCCATTTTATGGGTTTCACTGATCCCCAGACTGAGCCTCTAGCTAGCTCTGTGGTCTGGCTACTGACAAACTCACCAACAGCCCAGCAGAAAAGCATTTAATAAAGAAATGGGCGCTAACATCTTAATTTGTAACAGCCAGAACAGTTATTTGAAACCACCCTTAAACCACGGTAATTTAGTGGCATTTTGGAGCCCTAGTATGAAAGAGAGTAACGCAATTACTGATATATTTGTAGTAATGCATGTCTTGCAGAATTGTGGAAACATTCGTTACAGAGCAAATAATTTTAGCAGATCTGCAAAAAATCATTTTGAATAGAAAATAAAGCAGTTACCTACTGTGTAAGGAATTGTTTTCTAAGGCAATATTTACCTTTAAAAGACTGCAAATGGAGAAAACCTTACCCAGACCATAGACATTACCTCCAGGAATAAAGGTGCAGGTTTTTGAGATGTTTGTGTTTGGCACTCCAATGATAAAGAATACCCCTTTGTGCAGAGGCATGTATAGTTCCACTGGAAACCTGCATAGTGGACTATTCACCTGAAAAAGAACATGATGATGTTTTATTTCTCCGCTTTTTCTCTGCTGGTGTTAGATGATGCTGGCTATGGAAGTGCAACTCAGAAACTCAATTCATAGGGCCAAAATCTTGCATGTATATGCATGTGGTTTAGGTTCAAGAACTCACTCTCTCCTTTACCACTTGAGGGTGATGTAGAATGGAGCTGAGTGATCAAAAGCATAACTACACAAAAAGCTTTGCAGCTCGGGAGTTGGATGCTACACTAGTGTGCAGCTATTAGAGAAGGTTAATAGTACCCCAGTGGCATAACAGAAGATGGTTAATAAACAGAGGAACCACAATGGAATTTAATCAAAGGATTAAGCAAAATAGAAGTCCTCATCTGGCCTCCCCAGGGGTAAGAGAGATGTCTATGGCATTATACTTATAATCTTCAATAAAAATGTGATGTATTTTTGTAATATGTATTTCTAATTAAGGCACCTGCTTTGCTAGGCTAAATAAGCCATCTCTATCTCTCTTTCTGTCAAGCTTCCTACTTTTCTCTTTGGATAATGTGGGTTTGTAACATAACCTGTGCTACAGGCATGATCCGATTTACTGGGAAACAAGTGAAGAACTTGAGATAATGAAAATCCATGGCAGTGTTTGGGGAATTCACTTTTTATTTGAAGGGTCTCTTGCTCTGTCTCTCTAAATTCTCTAGGAGTCTCACTTAGTCTCACAGCCACTTTCTTCAGCAGCTGCATCCCTATTCATGATTCAATGTAGGTACAGTTCAGGCTATTGCCTCCTTTCCACTTTGGTGCCAGAACTTCAGTTCTGTGGTATGCATGGGATGCTCCTCCTGCAGCAAATGCACCCGGCATTGGTGACGGCTTTCCACAGCCCCTGGCAGATCAAGCTGTAGACTGCAAACAATCACCAATCAGATTTCACCTGCAACCGATTCATTTTTCAAAGTCAGTGAAATTGATAAAAGGTAAAGAAAAAGGTGCAATTATTTATCTCAACGAATAGCAAGTTTACCTCTTTCGGTGTACTTTGCATGTCCCTGTCCATGATGGTACACGTGTACTTAGAGAAATTCTTGCTGCTCTCCCAGGATAGGTCCATTTTTCTCCAATTCATTTTCACGTTTGTAATAGGTGATTCTTGTGCTTCTGCTGGCAGTGTTACAGAATAAGTTCAGTAAGGATATGCTAATGTTTTTGTTGAATGCAGAGGATAGTATCTGTCAGGCTTGAGATGGCAATTGCCAGATTAATTGCAAATGTCTCTGAAAAATGAAGAATTAAACCCTGTTTCTCAGATTATATCCGCAAAAACATACTTACACCCCATACACTGGATGTCGGCATGCAAGGGATGAAATAGCATCATACCCCACCAAATCATGCAAAGGAGTCCAAGAGTATCAAACATCTTTTCTTCTCAGGAAAGAGACAACGAAGCCTTCAGGAAAAAAAAAGAAAAGAAAAAAAAAAAAAAGAAAAGTGATGCCCATGTGTACTTTGGTTTCTGCAATCTTCATTTTTTTTAATGGGAAGAGTTGAAGACTACTTCACCCCTAGAAAATATTTTTTAGAAAAGCCAAGCAGAGGCTGTGCTTCAGGACTTCTGGCAGGCACCTCTTCTTTGAAAGAACTGAGTAGCTTACTGTTGTCTGTTACAACACAGTGGTTTGAGATAGAGAGGCCACAGACTCTCATTGTGATACATACGCTTACTGTATTCGGTGCAGAGACCATGACTTAGGATTACTGTTTCCCACATATCTATCCTAACCATATCATCAGAAAGTCAGGTTTTCTTGCTTTCTGATCCTGTGAACATCACTGCAGATTTTCCTATGCAGTGCTCCAGCTTCTGCTGCGAAGTGAGCATTTAGACTGGCTTTCAACCATTTGCTGAAGGCACCTTTTGGGAAGTGGATGGCTTGGCTTTTGGTTGTGTCAGGGTGTGGATGACTCACTTCTCCATGAGTGCTCTGTTAAAGCCAGCATCACCACCAGGCATGTTCAGAGCCTGTACCTGCTCCTGCCAGCGTGTCTTAGAAGTGCATGGAAAACATCCCCGAGATCTGAACTGTCTAAGCAAGGCAGGAAGAGAAAGGTTTCAATCTCCGTCAGGTTTTAGCAGGAATTAAATGCTGACCTGCTTACCTTTTTTTTGACTATGGCAAATCTGCAGTCTTGCTTGAAAGGCTTTTGGGGCTGATTTCAAGATTTCATGTAGTAAGGCCTTAATAGCCCTTAAAATAATGTTTAGATCAATGCCCTGAATCACTTCTCATTCTTTTCCTGGAGGCAAAAATCAAACTGACTGCAGAACGTTGGTTTTGTATATGTTATCTATCAATTTCAGCACTATTTTCTATCATCTTTTCTTCTTTTCTTTTCTGACCACAGATCAGCTAAGAACAGCTTTCCATTCAGAAAAGTACCTTGGGAGCTGGAATTTTGGTGGACCTTTCCAAAGGCCATTTGGCACTGGATCGCCCTGGATTCAGCTGCTTTTCCATTGTCCTGAATATCTCAAATAGCAGCGTTTATCATAAACTTGATGACACTTCTGTCAGTTCCTGCCTAACCTGAATGAATTTTTCATTTTCATATGTGGTCTCTCACTTCTCACCTCTTTTCATGGAAAACTGAATATACTAAAGAATCCCAGTTGTTAGGTGTAGTTTACTGTATTGCACTTTTAAATAAGATACCTTTTTTTATGCTTTCTTTGTTATTATTTGTTTTGGGTCCAGAAATTGTTGAATCTTACTGTGGACATTATTAAACTTTGAGGATGCTAGCTCATAGAATATGTCCATAATAATTTTAAACTAATATAACCACAGTGATGCACAATTGAACTTGGTCTATAAAATATACTTGAGAGGATAGGAAAAAGTGCTGAATCTGCTTAGAGATATTTTAGAGAACGTGACTCTCAAGACTTCATGTACAGTTCATTTGAACAAAGATTTACATGATTACAAACAGTGTACACCTTCATTCTTGGTATTCTGGTCCTCTGCACCTGCAACTTTCTTTCTGCAAGTTGCCAACATTTTTTAGAACCTACTTCTGTCTTTGTGTGTTTTTCAGTCCAATTTCCCGAAATGAGATAGTATATGCTAATCATCCTTTTCAACGAGGAATGCTACAAAAGACGAGATATTTTTCAGTGTTTCTTTCCCCTCTTGACTTGCCTCCATTATGTCTTGATAATGAAACAGACCTGCAGATATCCTGTGTGGGATGAATTTTGACAGTAAGACATCAAAAAGTATCTAGAAGTCAGCATTTACATAAGCACAAGTTGTTTAAGCTCCCGTTATAGTCAATGGAGATCTGGTTGAATTCCATTCACTGCTTCTGGTTCACATAAATAATTTCTCACTACTTGTTTTAAAGCCTTTGACTATTGCTATGTAGAAGTCTTATTAACCTTTTTAATATCTTCCTATTTTTTATATATTTGATTTTCTGTTTCCTTCTGCTGAGTTTATCTGGTTTGGAAGTCTTTTTCCTAAAGTCATTTTTTTAAGCAGCAACCAAATCTTACACCTGGTCAGGTTTCTTTTGTCTACTTTTTTCTTTTCTTGTCTCTCACAGAGTGTGTGAATATTGTCTCTGGTGAAGCAGTGTACAGACCATGCGTAGGAGGCGATGCCTCCCCTTCCAGGCTGTGTGAGTGTAGGAGAGGGTTGGCACTGCTGCCTATTTCAAGAAGGTAGCTCATGGATGTGCTTTCATGTGTTGTCCTTCTCTAGCTTAAGAAACACTTGGTTCTGTCTGGGCTGGAGTTAACTTTCCCCAAAGCAGCCCATACAGTGCTGTGCTTTGTATTTGTATCTAGAACAGTGTTGATAACACACCAGTGTTTTGGCTATTGCTGAGCAGTGCTCGCACAGCATCAAGGCTGTCTCACCAATCTCTTGCCCAAAGACCACTAGGCTGGGGGTGGACATGGCCAGGGCAGCTGTCCCAAACTGACAAAGGGATGTTCCAGACCATATGAGGTCATGCTCAGCACTGAAAGCTAAATGCAATAAAACCTAGGACCTCAAGAGAACTTTGAGACATGCAGAAAGATTACAGCTGCAGCCAGGGGAGCAGATTGCTGCTTCGCTGCTCCAATGCTGGGATAGCGGGCCAACATTCAAGATTTAGAAGAAAAGGAAGCCCAGCAGCTGGGATCCCTCACTAGGGACTGGAGAATTGACAGAGGAATTGGAAAAGAGGCAACAATCTGCAATCTCGGGAGGTGGCTCCTGTCAAGCATGATGGTAAGATATCCGTTCAAGGGAGATCTTGTGAATTACCAAGGGAAGTGGACTACCACTGAGGAAGGCATCCAGCACCTGAAAGAATTAGCAGTGACTTGGACAAAAACCAGGTCTCCAAAGATCTTAATGATGTCCTGTGTATGGGGGCCATTTGAGGAAGGTGGTCCAAAATGCACCAGCATGATATTCCAACAGCTTGGCGATGACATATTGCCCAGATTTGGATACATCAACTGTGGAGAGAGCATCTTCCTGGCTTCAAAATATTGAAGAAAATCTCTCTTCTTCCTCGTCCCCATGGGCCAGCACCTGGTCTGTCAGGGACACCCCATGGAGTCAGTTCCCTCTGGCCCTGCTCAGAGAGAAAGGGAGCCCCAGGCGCATGCCACGTGGCACTTTCTGGTTCTTCCTGCGTGACCGGGGGGAGGACATGAGGCAGTGGGATGGTGAGCCCACTTTTAAACTGGAAGCCAATGTACACAAACTGAGGGTGAAGGCAGCTGCTAAGAAGGGGCCACCCAAGAAATCTGTCAGCTTAGTTGCTGTTGAGATGGAAGAAGGCGGTCAGCAATCCTCCAGATGCAGAAGGACTGAAATTGCTTCCCTTGATTCTGGTGAAGGGACTTCTGGTCTGGCACTGTAAGGGTCAGACAGTGAATACTCCAACCAGTACTAGACGGTCCCTGCCTTTGGCCAGGAGGAGAAAAGGGATGACTGGGGTTTATTAGACTGTGTGCATTTGATAGCCTGGTATATCAGATCCACAGAAGTATGAGGCTTTGGTAGACATCAGTGTAGAGTATACCCTGGTGGAATCAGGATATAAGGGCACAGAACCCGTCTGGATTTCTGGAGTGACAGGGGTATCCCAACAGTTGTCTGTACTGGAGGCTGAGGTGAGCTTAGCAAGGTCAAGTGGCAAAAGCACCCTACTGTTACCAGCCCGGAGGCCCTGTGTATCTTTGGCATAGACTACCTCAGGAAAGGGTACTTCAAGGACCCAAAAGGGTACAGATGGGCTTTTGGTGTCACCCCATGAATACAGAGAAGATTAAACTGCTGTCTACCTTACATGGCTTGTTGGGCGATCCCTCTCTTGTGAGGGTTGCTGTGGGTTGAAGAACAGCATGTGCCTATTGCTACCATGATGGTGCCCCGGTGGCAATATTGCACCAGCCAAGACTCCCTGGTTCGCATCTATGGGCTGACTCATCAACTGGAGAACCAAGGAGTGATCAGCAAGACTCATGCCCATTAATAGACCCATACAGCCAGTGCAAAAATGATGGAGGGTAGAGGTTAACAGTGGCCTACTATGGCCTGAACAAAGTCATGCCACCACTGAATGCTGCCATACCAGACATGTTGGAACTCCAATATGAACTGGACAGCCAAGACAAAGACAACCAAGTGGTATGTTACAATTGATACTGCCAATGCATTTTTCATGATTCCTTTGGCAGCGAAGTGCAGGCCGCAGTTTGCTTTCACATGGAGGGGTGTCCAATACACCTGGAATCAACTGCCCCAGGAGTGGAAGCACAGTCCTACCATTTGACATGGACTGATCCAAACTGCACTGTGTCCTGGTTCCGGCTGGGACAGAGTTAACTTTCTTCCCAGTAGCTTGAGGGGTGTGCTGTGTTTTGGGTTTGGTATGAAAGGAGCGTTGATGGCCCATTGATGCTTTGGCTGTTGCTGGGTGATGCTCGCAGGGGGCGGGGGGAGCACAGCCGGGGTGGTGGACCCAGCTGGCCAATGGGGTATTCTATACCATGGGACATCATGCTCAGTATAAAAACCAGGTGTGTGGGGGGGTTCGCCCCCCGTTCGTGACACGCGGTCGGTCATTGGTGAGCAGCTGCATTGTGCATCGCCTGCTTTGTATATTCTGTTATTGTTGTTGTCCTCACTGTTACTGTTACTGTTCTATTTTGTTTTATTCCAATTATTAAACAGTTTTATCTCAACCCGGGAGTTTTCCTACTTGTGCTCTCCTGATTCTCTCCCCCATCCCACCGGAGGGGGGGTGAGTGAGCAGCTGTGTGGGGTTAAACCACAACACACTGGAAAAGGGTGGTGCCCCTGAACACATGTAATACACCAACAACATCACTGTGTGGGGCAACAAAGCAGAAGAAATGTTTGAGAAGGGAAAAAGAATAATTCAGATCCTTCTGAAAGCTGGCTTTGCCGTAAAAAGAAGCAAGATCAAGGGACCTGCATAGGAGATCCAGTTCTCGGGAGTGAAATGGCAGGATGAATGTTGTCACATCCCTATGGATGTGATCAATAAGATAACACAGGGTGTGTCCCCACCAGGTAACAAGAAAGAATCACAAGCTTGTGCGGTAGCTGTTGGGCCAGTCTGTACAGGACCAGCTGTGCAAAATGTGCTCTACGCTGCAGCCGGGGAGCATGGTGTCACCTGGAGCCTCTGGCAGAAAACATCAGGAGAAACCCAAGGTCGACCATTAGGGTTTTGGAGCTGGGGGTATCAAGGATCAGAAGCCCAGCACACCCTGACTGAAAAAGAGACACTAGCAGCATATGAGGGGTTTTGAGCTGCTTCAGTTGTTCATACAGAAGCACAGCTCCTCTTGGCACTGCGATTCCCTGTACTATACTGGATGTTTAAAATAAACATCCCCTCTACACATCACGTAACCGATGCAACACGGAGTAAGTGGCTAGCGTTGATGATGCAAGGGGCTCAAATGGAGAACCCCAACCACCCAGGAATCCTGGAAGAGATCATGGACTGGCCAGAAGGCAGAGATTTTGGAGCATTGCCTGAGGAAGTGACTCGTGCCCAAGAGGCACCATCATAATATAAGTTATCAGAAGATGAAGGGCATTATGTTCTGTTTACTGATGGATCCTGTCGTGTTGTAGGAAACCATGAGAAGTGCAAAGCTGCTGTGTGGCGTCCCACACAACAAGTCATTGAAGGAGAAAGTGAGTCAAGTCAGTTTGCAGAAGTGAAAGCCATCCAACTGGTTCTAGAGACCAGTTTTCTTGCTGAACAAGAAAAGTGGCCACTATGCTATCTCTATACTGACCCATGGATAGTGGGAAATGCCCTATGGGGGTGGCTACAGCCATAGAAGCAGACCAATTGGCAGTGCAGAGGTAAGCCCCTCTGGGCTGCTGCATTGTGGCAAGACATCACTGCCCAGATAGAAAACATCACTCTAAACATACAGTCGTGTAGACGCTCATATCCCCAAGAACCACGCCACTAAGAACATTGAAACAATGAACAGGTAGACAAGGCTGCCAAAATTGAAGTGGCTAGGGTGGATGTGGACTGGGAGCATAACAGGGAGCTATTTGTAGCTCGATGGGCTCATGAAACATTGGGACATCTAGGGAGAGTTGCAACAAACAGATGGGCTTGTGATCAAGGGGTGGACCTGACCAAGGCGGCCATCATGCACGTCACCCATGAGTGTAAAACATTTGCCACAATCAAGTGAGTAAAGTCTCCCCAGAATAAAGGGTGGTGGCTGGGTTTTTGATATGGCAAGACCTGGCAAATTGACTATGTTGAGCCACTGCCACGAACCTGCTAAGGCAAGTGTTACATTCTCACCATGGTGGAAGAAACTACCAGGTGACTAGAAACATACCTGTAAACCATGCCACTGCCCGAAACACCATCTTGGGCCTTGAAAGGCAAGTTTTATGGGAACATGGTACCCCAGAAAGAACTGAGACAGGCAATGGGACTCATTTTCAAAATAACTTCATAGACTCCTTGGCCAAGAAACACAGGACTGATTGGGTGTATCACATCCCCTATCACCCACAAGCCTCCGGAAAAATTGGGCGATATAATGGGCTGTTAAAGATTGTGCTGAGAACATTGGGCAACAGGGCATGGAAGCACTGGGATTTAAATTTAACAGAAGCCACCAGAGGATCTGCTGACTGTCCTGGTCCTGCCCAAACAAAGACCCTGCATACTGTGGGAGGAGATAAGGTCCCCGTAGTGCACATAGGGAAGTTGCTGGGGAAGGTGGTGTGTGTTCTTCCTCCTTAGGAAAAGGTAAGCCCATTCGTCAGATTGTCTTTTCTCAGAGGCCTGGGTGTACTAGATGGGTAATGTGGAAGGATGGGGAGAGCCAGTGTGTACCTCAAGGAGGTTTAACCTTGGGGAAACATACTCCATGACGTGAATTTTATGCTGTAGGAAATAATGTAGCAGGAACTACGTGAAACGACAAAGAGTGAGCTTTGCAAGGAACCAGTGAGTGCAGCAACAACCCAAACCAAGCTGGTGTTGGTGCCCAACAATCAAACATGCTGCTTCCCCTGTCCTGAGCGACGACCTTGACAGATGGGCCAAAGTCATAGGCTGTTCTTATGGACATTTTGGGAAGTGACAGAAGCCCATGGAATGGAGAAATAATATCTAGCTATTCATATTCATTAATATTCATTAATGAGAATGAATAAATCTGTATGTTGGATGTAAAGATGTTTTAAGTATGTAGTATAAGTTGTAAGTATTGGTAAGAGGGAATTTCAGGAATGAGAAACAGACACAATGGGATGGTTAGAAGACATGTAAATGTAGCAAAGTATGTGGGACCTGAGCATGACACAAATGGTGTGGAATAAGGGGTGGAGATTGCATTGGGTCCGGCTGATTCTTCTCTGCTTATCTCTTGCAACATTAATCTTTTCTTTGTAAATCATCATGCTACAGTAAGGATGTGGCCACAGCTGCTGGGAAGTGATACTGAAGAATCTTAAGTACAAAGAGTATGGAGGACTGGCCGTGAAATGCTGTGTGAGATATTGGTCTCAACAGTTATTTCCGCTTTCCTATGCTCTCAGTGATCTCTTCAGTAAGGCACATAGGAACCTGAAGACCTCTTGTCCTTCTAGTCTGCCCCTTTTCATATAACCATATTTTTCTCCATTTTGTGCCATCTGTTCAGTCACTATTAACATTTTCTCCTTCCTTTCCTCATCCTCATCATGCCTTTTTAGGCATTTATTTTCTTATTCTCTGGCAACTGTCTGCTCACTTTTCCTTTATAGTCTTTGCTTCATTCTTCTTGTCATCTCCCTCTGTCTGCTCTCATGACTCCTCCGCTTTCAAAGTCTCCCTACACATGACAGCAGCCCCATGCTGCAAGCACTCTCCACGTTTTCTCGTGGAAATCTCATCTGGAGCACTGCTGAAGGAGTCATCTGCAGCCCTGCTTGCTTAGAGGAGTGCTTGCTTGGCACCGTTGCCTCCAGGCTCTGGACGTGTCATTGGGCTTGCAGTGGGAATAGCAAGGCCTATGAGTGTTCACTTTCCTCATAAGAAATGACCATTTTCACAGCACTAAGGGGTTTGCTTCTTAAAGGATTTGTGTTTCACAGTTGACTGACTTTTAAAACAAATTACACAAGAAAGGATTAGTGTTGTGTTGTGCCTATAGTAGTGCTTACAGAAAGCATCCATTGAATACTGACTTAAGCACTTTCAATTCTTACCCTTGTAGTTTGTACAGTCTATTGTCTTCACTCTTAGGCTGTGAGTGCACGATGCTACCAGAAAATGTCACCTGAGACCAAGGTTCCTTGGTTCTAATTCCCAGATTTGCTAGGGACTTTATTTTCTTGAGTGGCTCTGGGAAAGTTACTCCTGCCCATGACACACTTCCAGAAATGAAAATTTGACTTTTACTCATAGGGTGATGAGAGGATAAACTGATGCTTATACATTGCAGACAAACTGATGCTTATACACTGCGGAGATATGGAGACTACCATACACTTGCTAAGCATACCAGGAGGCATAGAAATAGAAATAGGAATAAAAACCTTACAATGCATGCCAGGCAATGAAATATTCCTCTCAAACTGCTGCCTAAATGCAACTTTCCCAGAATCAGTTCAGTCTTTAGATCAGTATTTTGATTTCTGTAGATGATACAAAACTGGGAGAAGGGGTTGATATACCACTGTTTTGCTTCAGAGGGACCTGGACAGGCCGGAGAAATGGGCTGACAACAGTCTTATGAGATTCAGCAAAGGGAAATGCTGAGTCCTGCACATGGGGAGGAACTACCCCTGGTACCAGCACAGGCTGAGGATGACCTGCTGGAAAGCACCAGCAGGTCGAGAGAGTGATCCTTCCCCTCTGCTCAGCACTGGTAAAGCCAGACCTGGAGTGCTGGGTCCAGTTCTGGGATCCCCAGTACAAGAAAGATACAGAGCTACTGGAGAGAGTCCAGCAAAGAGCCACAATGATGATTAAGGGCTCTGACATATGAGAAGAGGCTGAGAAAGTTGGGACTGTTCAGCCTGGAGAGATGAAGGCTCGGGGAAATCTTATCCGTGTGTATAAATAGCAAACTGTGGGAAGTAAGGAAGATGGAGCCAGACTCAGCTCAGTGGTGCCCAGTGACTGGACAAGAGGCAATGGGCAAAAACTGAAATAGTGGAAATTCAATTTAAACACAAGAAAATGCTTTTTACTGTGAGGGTAGTCAACCACTGGAACAGGTTCTCCAGGGACGTTGTGGAGTCTCCAATGTTGGAGATACTCAAACCTGACTGGACAAAAATTGAGCAATCTGCTCTGAACAAGGGGTAGGACAGGACAATCTCCAGAAGTGCCTTCCAGCCTCAACCATCCCAAGATTCTGTGATATACTTTTTTTCAAGAAATAGAAATCCACATATTTCTAGTTAGCTTAATTTATAGAAAAGGTACAAAAAATAGTATTTCTTTCAGTTATTGCAAAATAGATGTCAGATGTCAAATAGCGCAACTGACATCATAGACATTCCATTGTCTTTCTTGAATCTTGCAGAAATCTTTAGAAATTTTATATATACACAGATTTACATTTTTAATCAAATAGGCTAAAGCATCACCAAAATTTTGCCTAGACTTTCTTAAGCACAAAGCTAATCCAGATTTTGTATGTTTGCTAGTATAACTGTACCTAACTTAATCCTTGGCAAACATTTGTATTCTGCACAAAATCTTCTGTGGCATAAGAAAATCAATAGACAGCATAGAGACACATACCTCCTCTTGAAAAAACCCTCCTCCTTTATCTTGTTTGATTTTGAAAGGCAGCAGCAAGGACACTTGAACCTGTAGCTGTGGTCGTGCAGGCATCAGTAAGTGTTTTGCTTTGCCAGTTAACTTTTTTTACTGCATGCCAGCAGTAAGTAGCAAATGCTGCAAGTCAGAAAGTGACTCAGTTTGTCATTTCCCTTACTGCTTTCAAACTTCCTTAAATTTCCTAATTTGCAGATGTTGATGATTTCACATGAACTGATCACGCAACTAGCTCTTCCTTCCTGTTATGTTGGATGAACTAGGCATTAATAGTCACAATATGCAAATTCATACAAAAATACATAAGTAGTCATAGTACATGAATATGCTCATAGAAATACGTCTCCTACAAATAAACACATTTTCATAAATAGTATGTTCTGGAAATAACAGCAGTGTTGTGTGGCTAGTCCATGCTCAAAGTGCTTACAGCATGGCCACTTAATTCTGTCAGGACCTGACTGGTTGTATATGTCATTTATGACCTCTGCATCAGCCCAGGTTCTCCTTTGAGGAAGATCGATCCTTAGCATGCATTTGCAAACAGCTAAGAAAATTATGTCTTGCATATTTGTAGGCAAAGAAGTGGCAAGGAAAATATCAGATCCAAATTTCTGAACTTTCTCACTGCCTGATTTTGGGTTGGTTTTGTTTTGTTCATCTTAGGGTACAATATCATGAGTTAAGTGCAAAAGTATCTGAAAATTCAAATTAAAAGGAAATAGCCAAAGCATTTGGTGAATTCAGTAATGTCAAGTTGGCAAAAGACTTTGCAGTCATATAAATATGAGAGTCTAAGCCACAATGTTTGCTTTAACTTCCAGCAACTTTAGATGTGGCTCTGGGTCATGCTGAGTGTTAGCCACTTCCCAGTTTGTTTTACATGATATCTGGCATGCAGATATGTAATCTTCATGTAATAGATTCTTTTTATTTTTTGCTGTTCTCAAACACTTGTAGCAAGAGTGATTTGAATTACCGCCTACCTTCTACTACCAACACAGGCACAATAGCAGGAAGGTGAAGAATTCCCTGGGCTTCTTAGGAGTGAGGTAGGATCCTTAGTAGTTAGCCTGTTAGAGGAAGAACTATTCTTAATCCTGCTTTCCTTGAACCAAATGTTTTTTGTTTTTTGTTTTTTTTTTTTGCTTGTGTATGTGGTCAGATCCACCAACAGCAAATTCACAGACATTTCAAATTTTAAATGTGTTTGCTTTTCCATCCACACTGCTCAGTCTTGCCCACATTTACCCAGCGATTCCCATCAGAAGGGCATGTTAATATTTTCCATTTTAAAACCTTGAGGTTATGGATGAGAAAAACTATAGATAAGTTAAGTGAGTAATACTGAAGGCAGAGTGCATGTGAGGCAGTGGCTCAGCTGCAGAATTTGGTCTGTAGAACCACATACCTAGTGTGGATGCAGTCCTTGCCAGCTTTCTCAGTACCTTGGGAACAGGACTGCCATATTTCAAATCTTCTACTCACTAAAGGATTTAATTTGCTTATTTTATGCAGCCTAAAAAGAACACAGCTAGTACATGTGTCAGTGTGGTCTGGAATTGCCTATTCATCAAATATGCTCTCCTTGGGTACCACCAGCCACCTCAGTGCCCACTACCACCTTGCTTAACTTTTCTATAGCTCCATCCTCCCACGCCACATATATTTGTGATGCAAAGTGTGTGTCAGTATGCCTGATTAATTTTGATGAAAGGATTTGCATCCTGTTATGGTGGCATGTTTGGACAGGTTCTCGGTAACCTGAGGGTGGCCTTACAGTGTCATCTGACCTTCAGGCTGCCCAAACAGTGGTTGAATTAGTTTTAACTGATCCATTTTAAACTCTAGTCTAGATTAATTCATCAGGGCTCTGTGTGCACCAACTGGCGCAGCCACCCTTCCCCTCTTCTTGGGGTCTGGCTGCCTGTGCTCCCTTGCTGGGTGGTGTCGGATGGGCCTTGGTCAGGGAGGGCACGGCCCTGCTGGCAGCATGGCTGCTTTCACGTCCTGGACAAGACCAAGACTCCAACTCTCTTGGGGACCAGCTTCCTTCAGGATATATGAAATCTTTTGTGTTCTCCTTCAGCAGGCCCCACCTTCTCCTGGGAACAGTCATCTCAACAGCTTGTGAACTGCCACAGTCTCCAGCCTGGTGTTTATAAGCCAGCAACGATTTTGGTTTTGTTTAATGTGCTTTTCTGTGGGTTATTCTAGTTCAGTATTGGCCATGTAAGTGGCTGAGACTCCCCCAAGAGTAGTTAAGGGTGGGCAGAGACCTCTCCAGTTCTCCCAAGACAGCACCAGTTCACCCTTCTAGCACCAGAGCTCTTGGTCCACAGGTGTAGGGTGGTCTGCTGGGATCTCTTGCAGGTTGTGTTCCACTCTGTTGATGTAGATGTTGCTAGCAACTCATGAATAGCTTGTCATAAATGAAAGTCAGAATATTCACTCTACATGGTCTGAAAAATCTGTTAATGACACAGTTTAGCATTAACATTTGCAGAGTTAGGAGGAGGAGTTCTAAGAAAAACATCAGGGTAGTAAAAGCTTCAGAAATGTTACCAATGTTTCATAAGAAAGGAGTGAACAATTGTGTTTATGTCCTTCAAGAAGTTGCCAAATGTTGTATGAAGCTCTTTTGTAACAGACTATCAAGGGCTGCTTAATGCACAGAGTTCTAGGAAATGCACAGCACAATTTTTCAAAACACTGTTTTTGAAAAAGCTATTTTAAAATAATGTTGTATTTTTTACATTTTCCTCTTCTGGACAATGTAAATTCAAGTGAGTAGTGGATGATTTCAAGGTTCCTTTTGGACTATTACTTCAGCCTGTCTGGGTCCCTCTGGATGGCAGCCCTCATCTTGAGCAAATCAGCTGGCCACCCCAATTTGATGTCATCTGCAAACATGATGACAATGCACTCCAACACCTCCTCCAGGTCATTGATAAAGACGTTAAACCGGATAGACCCCAGCGGTACCCTACTTGTCACAGGCATTTACCCTTGGCAAAATCATACTGATTGTTCCCTATGCCCTTTTTCTTCTTAAAGTGCCCGGAAATGTGCTCCAAGAGGACTCAGGCCATGAGTTTCCCAGGTTGATAAGCCTGCAGTTCTCTGGGTTGAACTTTTGGCCTTTTTTGGAAAATGGGTGTAACACCTTTCCTGAATAAGTTGAAGTATGTTATCGCTTTCCAAGAGAAAACAAGAAACAAATGAGGAGTTTGTATAGCATCTATTTAACAAGACCATAATGCCATCTCCTGAGTGTCTTGATATTGTCTTTATTATACTTTCTTATTCCCTTCCCTACAGAGAGCCAATGAATGCTTCATAGCTCATGGCTAGGTTTTGGTAGATTAGAGCCAAACTATGCTTCACTCTGACCATTTTGCCCAAGAGGAAAGGTATCGTGAAAGGTTGCATACACTAGTGTAGTCTAGTACAACCCCATCACTCTTTTAGCAAGTGATTGTGAGCATTTCAACTCTGGCCACTGCTGTGTACTGAGAGAAATACAAAGATGGTTTGCATGTGTGTCCAGCATGAACTCAGCCTCATTAAGAAATTGTCCTTGTTCTGATCTGCTAAAAAAACCTTCCCAGGCGAGTCTTTGACCAAAAGGCAATCATTAACTTTGTCAAAGGCAGTGGGTGTGCCAAGAGCTGTTTGCATCAAGATACTGTAGAAGCTGTACAATGGGGCGGATTGCCTTTGGCTGTTCTGGTAACTGGAAGGCTCCCCAGCACTGGAACGTGTCCAGGAACAACTGTTCCCAGCACCGGTTTGGCCAGGATTTGCAAGCAAAGTCCTGAACAACTCCTAGACATAGTCCAGAGGTTAGTTCAGGTCAGGGCTAATTTCTAAAGGCAGTTTACATGTGTCCACCTTATTTAAAAGTTTAATAAAATGTATCTGGGCTCTTACATGGCAATTGGCCCTAGTGCAAGAAAGTAGTCCTGGGAGTATTTAGTCTAATAATCAAATGACTAGTATTATAAAACAAGTCTAGTAATCAAATAGCTATGTTCAAATGTATAGAAATCTGAGCCTTTGGGTCTCAAAGTGAAAAGCAATTTTACACCAAAGCATAAACCTGATGTGTCAGTGATTCCTCACCCAATTATGGAAAACATTGTGACACCCCCAAAATCTGAATCTCAGAGACCAAAAGGAGCAGCAAGATATATGAGTTATCAAAATTAGTGGGGCTACTCAGAGGATAAAGTTCTTTTTCTTGTGAATGAAAGTGCTCAAAAGCTAATCCTGTTAGGGGCGGGAAATTGCTGAGCATTTTCTCTTTGAGTCTTAAGACCACCTTAGAAGTCATGGTGAGCTTTCAGCATTACATCCTAGGAACGAGTAGATGGTTCACTGACCAACCATCCAAACTGGGGAGTCAGATGATAAGATTCTTTTGGTTACTCCAGATCAAGGCTGAGCTTTGTACGGAATTAGACTTTAACCAAAGACGGAAGTTTTGTCTGTGCTCTGCTATTACCCGCTCAAATTCTGACTTTCTTGCTGGAATATGCTTCTTTCCCAAAGAAAGAAGCCCAGAAATCAAATTATAAGTAAAATAGAGTTTGTTGCTGTGCTCCTGATCTCTGTCAAGGGTATCAGGAGACACCCCAGGAGGTGAGGGTATTACTTGCCTCTTGTCTTCTGTGCTGACCTCACGGTCTCTACTGACTACTTAGCTCCTACAAGGACTTACAAGGGCTTACATTGTCTGCCCATTGCTACACTTCGTAAGGGATGCAGAAATTAGGTTTTTGCCAAGTATGGATAATATTGTTATTCTGTAGAAATGTTACCTAATATTCTTTGCTTCTACAAAGTCTTCACATGTGGCACCACTATGGCAGTACGTGATAAAGATGTTCCCCAGGGCTCAGTTCTGGGGCAGTCTTGTTCAATATCTTTATGAACGATCT
>NW_009212411.1:0-12640 GCF_000690835.1 Fulmarus glacialis
GCACCGAGGGTCCCGCCCTGTCCGCTGGCCCCTCGCAGCAGCCCGAGCTCCTGCGCCGCTGCAGGGCTCAGCCCAGGAACGCGGGTCACCGAGGCCTGGGCTGAGGCCCCTCCGCTGGGCTAAACCCCTGCTGAAGCTGCCGGGGGCTTCTCCTCTGAGAAGCGGTGTGGGGAAGTGAGGAGGCCTTGGCCCGGCGCTGGAGATCGGTCCTGGTGTTGGGGCCGAGGCTCTGCCTGGGCGTGGGGTGACACAGGTACAGCTGGAGGCTGGCTTTAAGCTCAGGAGCCTGTGCTTGAGATGTGTGCAGAACCAAGGAGCTTTATGGAAAAGCTACCCTCTAGCTACCTAAGGAGGAGCATGGGAGAAGCCCAAATCGAGACATAGCATACCCTTTTCCCTTCAGTCCCCCCCAGGTAAGGTGGAAGCTGCAGTGATGGCTGCCATTGATGCTGGGTACCGACACTTTGACTGTGCCTATGTGTATCAGAATGAGAAGGAAGTTGGGGAAGGGATCCAGCAGAAAATCAAGGAAGGTGTTGTGAAACGAGAGGACCTCTTCATCGTCAGCAAGGTAAAGATCAGATAGCCTTGGATTGTGGACAGACCTGCTTTACCTGTGATATTTTTATAGTAGGAAACTAAAGTAGTTTTATGCTGTAGCATTGGAGAAACTTGTAAATGAGATCACTCCTGATACTACTTTCTTCTGCTTCATCAGCACAGTGATACAGTTGGATTCTCTCCTGTCCACTGATAGTAAATTTTATTGTTATAGCCATTGGATAGGAAGAGAGAGTTCCCTGACCTTTGAGCAGGGAGAAGAATCACCCTTATCCTAACTGTGTGGTGGCAGCTTTCTTCTCCAGTCAATCCAATGACTGAGGGAACTCAAGACTGTGATTTCCCCTCAAAGTCCACTGAGAACTTGAGCACCACAGCCCTGCTGTGGTCTGGCACTCTGATGCAAGGAGACCCAGAAGTGCTGGGGGATAGATGAGGAGGAACCTGGCCCTGCATCTCATAGCTCTGCTGGAGCAGAGGGGCCATCTGCAGACCAGCTAGTGCAGGAGAAGGGGAGCAGGAAAAGGTAGAGTGGGCCAGGTAGCACCAAGCAAGGTAGAAACCTGTAATGCAGAGGTCTGAGATCACTTGGTGTCTTAGACTGATACAGAGGCAGAACCAACAGCACCTCACTGACTGCTGAAGCACAGCAGGGCAGATAAGATTAGCAGTGGCTGGTGCTTGTTCCAGCACCTGAGCCCACAGTCCTGCCAAAGGGGTGTCTTTGCTGTGCGAGGAAGATGAGGTTCTGGGCACCTTGGGACAGCGTAATCTGCTCAGCACATGTCCCAAGGAAGGTGTGGGTTCTCCTTCCCTTGCTTACTAAGGAAACCAGGTTATTTAGCTGGATTCTGAAGTTACTTCTTACCTTGCTAAAGGTTGGTGCCAACCACTTCTTTGTGGCTTGTCTTATATTTTCTTGGCTTTGCCTGCTACATTCAATGCAGGAGTCTTACACATGGTCAGGAATGACAGATATATGTCTTCATTTAAAAGCCACCTATTGCAAAGGCAGACTCTGTGTAAGAGGGGGTAACACAAATGATGTCTTAACTAATGGAACCAGAGGACTTTCTCTGTTATGGTCCTACTCAAATACATGTGCTGTCACTGCACGTAATGCCTTCAGCATCACGAGCCAGTCCTGCCCACAGAGCAAGCCCCATCCGAAGAGCACTAGTATGGCCTCATTCCACATCGCCTTCCAAAGAAGATGGAGCATTTCTGTCCTGTGCAGGAGAGTACCAGAGGGCTTTAACCCAGGAGGTCACAGTGTGCCTTGGTTTTTTCTCTAGCTATGGTGTACGTTTCATGAAAAGCCTCTGGTGAAGGGAGCATGTCAGAAGACTCTTGCTGACCTCAAACTGGATTACCTGGATCTCTACCTCATGCACTGGCCTTTTGGTTTGAAGGTACAGTAACAGCAATGCCCTTGGCTTTGTTTCTTTTGACTACTGCTTTCGGGGGCCTATATGGCTTTACAGCCCAACAATTGCTGTGCCTGAGAAAGACAATCGCGTGTCTACCAGCACTGCTCTGGTGCTCAGCTTTACTCTGGCCACGTGAGCCAGGTTCTTGATCTCTGCCCCTGAGACTGCTGCTTGCATACCCCTTTGATCCTGGGAATGATGGTCTGAAAACTAGGGGCAGGTGTCCCAGCTGCAAGCATAAATAGGCTGCTCTCCCTTTCTCTTATGAATCAGTGTATGCTCATCTCAGAATTACCCCTTGTGGGAAGGAGGGCTGCGCTTTGCTGCCTGTCAGAAATTTTCCTGTGTGTTACAGAATCGCAGAGCAAGAGAAAATATTTCTGTTTTCCATTTCTCTCTTTAATCACTAAGTCCTTAATACTGTACAGATTGAGCTGACCTTGCCTGTAGGAGTTTTAGTGTTGCTCCACTGAGACAGGAATTCAAAAGGTCAAACTTCTTGGGGGCCTAAACTCTTTCACAAATTAGTGAAGGAGCTGATGTCTCAGGTTGACTATTTCTAGTCTTAGCCTTTCCTTCCTGCTACAGTCTGATCAGTCTCCATCCTACCTGTTGCTTTTGAGATGCTCATCTTTATTTCATACTCTATTTTAGCTTTACATTAACAAAGCCAGGAAAGTGAAACTGTCTCAAGGTGACAGTAGCAAACAACTGTTAAACACAGTTTGGTCTTGGTGTCTCTTCATAACTTGTACACAAAGGCTCTTCTAATTTTCCTAGTGTTAGTGGCTTTACGCTGAGCTTTGTCTTGGAAGAACTTCCACTGCACATAATACCTCTTTTCAGCAGAACTGGTGTTGTATAGACCAAAGCTATATGTTCCCAGTACCTAAGTCCCCTGATGTCCTTCTGGAAAAAGAACACAACAGTTCTTCTTAAGTGGGCACAAAAGAACAATACACAAAGTGAATGTGTATGAGACTGGAGGCTATAGTTCTGAGTGTGGTTTGTTTCCTTGTAGGTGTTTGGGTAAGTTATCAATTTGAGGGGTCTAGCAGAAAAAACTGTCTTTATGGGAATTGTCATTGGCAAAAATGCCTTCAATCCCTCCTACTCCTCAGGAAGGAATGACTGAATGTAGACAGGAATCAGTGTTCTTGCCTGCACTAAAGTTTAAGCTATCATGGTATTTAAGTGAACTTCTCAACATACTTTCAAGCATTTTCTTTCTCCCGGACAGGCAGGAGAGGAGCTGTTTCCCACAGATGACAAAGGCATGTCTATACCCAGCAACACAGATATTCTACATACATGGGAGGTAAGTTCAGCCACAGTGGAAGAATCATGTCTTCTGTCCTCAGCAGTGGTGTTAGTTTCAGCAGTGACAGAATGGCTCATGCATGTATGCAGAATTAGTTGGAAAGAATTCACAAAAGTATGTGGTAGCTTTTAAAACTGTGCATGCTTAGTCAAGCTATTGTTCCTATTCACTGTGGATTAGCATTTCAAGTCACTGAGCTGCACAGTCACTTTCAGTGGAGCTGCACACCAGACTGAGGTTAGAAAAAGTTATTTACTTGACCTTAACTGTATGATTTTTCTTCACCACAGTCCTCATGCAGTTCTTGAACTGCTCAAACAGATTTTACAAAAATAGACACTTAGGTTTTGATCCTGCCATCCTTGTAGGGCATAGCCCTCCAGTGTTGTGACAATAGTAGACTTAGTCTTCTTTTCCTTGTGTAACTCGGTGAATTTCAGGCTCAGCAATGATTTCGGGCTTTGGTGTGATAGAATACGTGGCACAGATACTACCAGTATCCACTCTTCCCCTGGAGAGTCAAAAACTTGGCAAGTCCAAACAGTTATTTTGTGCTTCCCATGAAGGGAAACAAGCCATATCAGGAAGAATGTATTCAGATCATGTCACGTACACTGGATGCTGACTTTGCTCCCCTTTGTGTTAGGCCATGGAAGAGCTGGTGGATGCTGGTCTGGTAAAAGCCATTGGAATCTCCAACTTTAACCGGGAGCAGACTGAAAGAATCTTGAACAAGCCGGGGCTGAAGCATAAGCCTGCAAATAACCAGGTAAGCTTGCAAAGTGACTGCAGGTAAATAGTTTCCAGGGATTATAAAGATCTATTACAGCTGAATGAGGAGATGGAAAACGGAGAACAAAGTAGACACAGCATGTACTCTAAATCCCGCTCTGCATATTTCTCGGTACAAAAAGGACCGAAATATTTCCTTTTATTCACCTTGTTGAACTACTGTTTACAAATTCTGGAGTATTTTTTCCCTGTGAAGCATTCTCTCTGGAAGGATAAAGAATCCAGACATGAGCTATCATTCTGACTCTAATCAGTGACTTTTATAAAGCCTCTCAGAACGAAATCCCAAAAACACATAAGGACTTAATACAAAAGTTGGTGCCCTATAGAATTATAGTCTTGTATTGTCACACAGACCACATGCAGGGCAGGATGAAGGCAGCCTGTAATTAGGATTCAGAAAAAAAATCTCTGGAGCATGGCAACAGTACAGTAGTTCTACAACTATCAGTCTCTACTCCTGTGTTGGCAGATTGAGTGTCATCCATACCTTTCCCAGGAGAAGCTTATCAACTATTGCCAATCCAAAGGGATCACTGTAACAGCATACTGTCCCCTTGGACGCCCTGACAGGTAATTTCTAAGTGGGTTAGTGTGGTTTAAGTTTGGAGCATTCAGACTAATTGAATGAGTAATGGCACAGGTGGTTTTGGTTTTTGTTACGGGTTTTTTTTTTTAAATTATTCATGCTAGGTAGACTCTTTCTGGAGTGACTCTTTGCCACTTCTTCCTTTTTGTCTCTGTGTAGGGGTAAGCCAGAGAATCCTTCCCTTTTGGACGACCCCAAGATCCAAGAGATTGCAGCCAAGCACAACAAAACCCCAGCACAGGTATATAGGTGCTGACAGTGGGTACTCCTTCCAGTATTACAGCCATTAAAGAAACCATCAAAGCGAGGCTACAGCCTCTATCAGTGTCCCTGTGAACTGTGTGTTCTTTTCTGGTGTTAACAAGCAATGCAGGTTGCTTACTATGTGGCCTACAATATGTGCCAGTATCTCTTTGGCCCTCAGCCAGAAAAAGGTTCTTGACTCACTTTCAGATGTCACTTCCCCTCTCAAGTCCTCTTGCAGAGAATGAAAGCCTTGCATAGACTGCTGAGAGTCCAGGGGGGAAGAAAAGGAATTGACTGTCCCAAAACTGGATGGGAAAGGAGGCCTTCCAAGTGGGCCTCCACCACTTCCCTCTTTGCCCTTCAGGAGCGCTACCTAGGCCACAAGAACAGGAATGATTTGAAATGCAGTTCTGCAGAAGCACGTGTAGCTTAGGGAAAACAGCTATTAGAACAGGCTCTGCTTCCTCCAGAGCAGGAGCCGTCCTCTCTCTGACTCAGTTGTCTGTTCCTACAGGTTCTCCTTCGCTTCCAGATCCAGAGAAACGTGATTGCGATTCCCAAGTCTGTCACACCACAGCGCATTGTGGAGAACTTCAAGGTGAGTCATTAGGAGTGACCTGGGTGCTGCCCTTCAGGGATGGCATGCCTTCCCCCTGCAGAGCCAGCACCGATCCTTTCTCACCCTTCCCAAGTTCTCCTCAGGCAAGAGGACTGGGCTTTTTCTTTCTGTCTGGAAGCTAGGGCTACAATGAAAACTACAGCTGGAGAAAAGATACACAGAGCTCTTGGAAACAGTATGCTCATAACCTTATCAGTCACCTTACATAGTGTCTCCTGTTCTGTGACTTGTGGATGAAGTGGCAGGCAGAGCTTGCTTGGAGCTCAAGTGCAGTAACATTCCTCAAAATATAGAGTAAGCAATGCTAAGAGAAGAGTCCTGGTGTCAATAATCCACATTGCTCCTCTGACTGTTAAGTCATGGTTTTCTTCCTGATATTGGACATCAAGATTTCAGAAGTAACATAGCTGGATTTATTGAAATAAGAAAGTCTTCCAGATATTTCTTTGGAATTGGAGAGAAATGCATCTTCCACAAATAGAGGCATTCTGCAACACTCAGTGCTCACCAAGCATCTTGGAACAGCTGGCACATGTAACTGCAACTGGCAGTCTTTTTTTCCCCTCTGCCAGTAGTCTCAAAAATCCAAAGATACTTCTTTTCCTTTCCCTGTCTCATGAAGCCATTATTTCTAACCAGCACCCTTTCTGATGTGAACTTGTTCTTTAATCTTGTGAATCTTGCTTCTGATTTGATTTGTTCAAAGAGGTGATTTCCAGCTGTTTCTCTTCTTAGGTGTTTGACTTTGAATTGACTAAAGAGGAGATGGCAACCCTTCTCAGCTTAAACAGAAACTGGAGGATCTGTGAAATGATCACGTAAGTCACAGCTTGTTTCCTTCAAAGTCTTACATTTTCAATAATCTTTATTCTGATCTTACAGGTACTGTATAGCTGTGGGTGTATTTTGAAAACTGAAATCATTTGGGGGATCTGTTATCTAATATCTCAGTGGAGTTATATTTTCACTTTATTGACTAAAGGATGAGTATAAGTCATACTACTTATTCATTGTGAATCCTTTCTCCAGGAAACTTTGTGTGCCTGGAATTCCAACAGGAGGGTTCTAGTTGGTAACTTTGGTTATGTCCATATTGGAGAAATGAGCATTAGGCAGTTTTAAATTTATGGTAATTTTTTTCTGTGAGTTGTTATAAACTGATGTCAGCTCTTACATAGGTGGCTGGGGGAGGGAATGACTATCTGAAGTGCAGTATGAAGAACGACTGCTTGCAGATGTGCACCTTGGAAGCCTATAACAAGACAAGAAGTCTTGGCTGAAAGGCCACAGAAACTGCTGTTTCCTCCGTAAGCAGTGTGAACTTCAACTCTTTATCTAGAAAGTAACTTGGTCCCACTGCTATTCAGTGCTCAGATAATAGGAAAAGACTTGAACTTGTTGGTCATGTATGCCATTTCTATACTAACAAGTCTCTTAAATTCATTCTGCAGTTACACAATTCAGAGCCTCTCTTGAAGGCTCCTCTGTACACCCAGTGTAGTTCTATATAGCATTTATTTCAGCTTTGAGAGTAATTTTTCCTCTTTGATTTCCTCCAGGTGCAAAAATCACAAGGAGTACCCTTTCAATGCAGAATACTGAAGATAGTTTTATCCTGCCCTCCTACAGGCCTCTGGAGTCTAATGAGCTTCTGCCATTGCCTAGAGTTGTCCACTATGTAGCTTGCACACTGTATCTCTCCTGCCAGCAAAGGCATAGTATATGTATTCAGTGACTTTGGGTTTTTCTTCTTTGGTGGAAGGAAATACTAAAATTGTTCTAAAGAACAAAATATGGGCTATAATTTTCTACTCATTAGATAAGTGTTCTCTGCATGGCTGAAATAGGAAAGCAGAAAACATGAAGAATGAACCAGCAAGTCATTTTATCTTCTGTCCTGCATCAACACCACTTAAGGCTGCAAGGTAAGGATATGTGAGCATGGAAGAAAGAACCATCCTGAAAGAATGAACTACATTATCACTGCCTGAAGATAAGAGACAACAATAAACTTCACTTCTAGAGCACAGCCCAAAGCTTTCTGGAAAAGAAGAATAAATGGGAGAAATGTCCAGACCTACAGATGCATACCAACTCATACTGGGCCTTATTTCAGTCGCATTCTTTACAGGCTGAAACTGGACAGAGATCAGTATTCAATTTTATTCTTATCCAAAATAAAATGTTTAGATTACTGCTGGTTTGGAAGTTCTATCCTAATGTGAAAAATGGACAAACCAAGTCACTTGTATCAACAATGTCAACAACTGGAAACTATCATCCATATTCAATTTTAAATGATGTCGCAGGAGCATCAATATCTTGTCTTGATCAAAAGTTGAATAACTTGGTATAATAAGCTTGCTGACAAGAACAGAGAATGACGAGCCTTAGTATGGACTGTGGATCAACAAGCAACAGGAGACCAACACCTGAAACTGCTGGAAAGCTATACAGTGGCATCACTGTGGACTGATTTGGTTGGTAGCCTGTGCTGACATCTGGCTATAAGAACCCAGAGTAACAGAGACTGGGGTGAGAAGGGAGACTGTGTTAAGGAGGTGTCTGATACTGCATAGAAGCAGAGGGTGCAAGGTGGAACTGTTAAGTGTTAGTACTGAGCTGCTGCCCAGAGCCTGACACTGGAGCAAGTGTTATGTTCCCTCCAGGATATGCTGTGCTGACTTGCTGGCATGGTAATTGGGACAGGTCTCTGTTAACTGTAACTATATATATGAGTAAAGCTTTCTCCTGACAAAGCCTTTCCCGTATGGTGGAGGATGCAGGTAAGCCATGTTGGGCAGTACTAGGATAGCTAGGAGGTGTTTCAACAGCATGGCACTTCAGGGGTCCGTAAGTGCAATGTGCCTTGGGCTGGTGGACACAACATCTGCAGTACAACTACTACATTCTGATCTATAACATCCACACCAGATCAAGCTGTAGAGTCTGACAAAAGCGTATGAAGTTTGAGTTGTATTTAAGCAACTGGGTGGTCTGGAAATGTCTTAAGAACAAGATGATTAACAAAAAACTGCTTTTGTAAAGGTTAATAGTATTAGGACCCAATGCCAACTGACTTATTGCTTGTGCCATACTAACTTCTATTGTAATTTAGTGTGCATCAAATGAACACACTTACACAAGCTTGAGCTACTTGCATTGTACATCATTAGTTTGTAAGTATGAGTTGTGATGGTGTGCTCTCCCCTGACCTGACCTTTTCGCATAACCCTGCTCAAGCGATAACCACCTGTGGTGATTGTGATGGATGCATCCAGCTAAAGTGGAGTCAGGGGAGACAGATAACAACACAATAGGCAATGCATTCACCTAACCACAGTGCTGGTCAATGTCTGACTCAAGCCAAATTGGGAAGAAACTAACATCTGCAGTTGGTATGTAAATATGACTGAGTCAATCATCTCACCCCCATAAATAATGGGCAGCCCAAGAGCCCTTTGAGGTCTCCTGCGTGGCAGTGGGCTGCACGCCAGGATCTCCCCTTGAGTAGGGATGCCTCTCAAGGTTACTCCTCGAGGTTGAGAGATTCTTTGTCACGCCAGGTACTCGGTAAGTGAATTGGGAATAAGTGACTAATGGCATGCTAAACTTTGAAATCTTAGCTAAGTGATGTAAAGGATTGATTGCGCACATATATAATCCTTTAGACATAAACCGTTGACCAAGTCTGGGACTAAGTTTGGATCTAGCTCCACGTAGACTTCTCTAAGGGAAGGAGTTTAGAAAGCAAGGGGGTCCTTTCTGAACCTCATGACTCAACGGGAAGGTCTCCCTGACAGTTTTGTTTGACCCTATCCTCTATGCAGTAAATAATCAGTGTACCTTGCCATGGAATCTTGTTAAACCACTGTCTCGTTTACCATTCAACTTTGTTAACTCACTGTCTTGTATCAAACATATTGCTGCTTCTCTCTTACGAGTGAAGTGCATCTCTTTCCTTCTGTGACATGAGTGCATGTATGAAAGATGTTTGACAGATGGCAGAAAGGCTGAGAGGTGGGATGTCACAGGAACATCAAGATATTGTCTTAACCAGGAGTAGAATAACTGGATATAATGAACCATGGCTGACCAGCCAGTGCAAACAAGAATTGTGTGAGGAGTCTTGGCACATATGAGCTCTGGATGTGAAAGTGACAGGAGAACAACACCTGTAAGTGCTGGAAAGCTAGATGGTGATAGTGCGGACTGATCTGACTGCCAGCTTGTGCTGACACCTAGCTTTAAAAACCCACAATAAAGGAGACTATTGGGAAACATCACTACAGATATCCAAAATGATGAGGACAGAAGGCTGTAATATTACCTGTTAGTGCTGAGCCACTGCCCAGAGCCTGACAGACAGGTCAGAATCAAGTGTTGTATTTCCACCAGGTGAGATCATGCTGACTCACTGGAGTGGTAGATGAGGGACACATAATATTACACCTTGTGAATACTTCCAGGTATTGTTCTCCTGTAACTTTCACATCCATAGCTCATATGTACCAAGACTCCTTCTGTGCCTATGTAACACTCTCCCTGACAGGCTATTCCTGCATTGATCCACTTGGTGAATTCAGCTAGCAGTGTCACATTGCCTTGTGCTCCCTTACCCCATGACAAATGCAAGAAGAACTTAGCCTTTTTATGTGATTAAAAAAACCAAAGCTTTTGTTTTCAAGTGAGGTGTGAACAAAACTTGTACTTTTGGCTTGACCGTTACGAGAGAGACAGGACAATGGACCTCAGATACATTACAGCTTTAGGTGTTGTTAGTACTTATTCTCACTCATTCCAACAGGAAAAACCCACAACATGCAAAAATTCTGCTCAGTACACTGATACCTTGAGATCACATAAGATATTCTAAAACATATATATACAAGTCCCTAGAATATATCTAATAGGCTTTTCAGATGGAGGTCATCCAAGTATTTCCAACCAAAACTTCAAAAAGAATGTAACATGCAATCTCAAGATGAGGCAAAAAAATATAGAAGAGGTACTGGAGTACAAACTTTAATGCTAAATATTACTTAGGCAAACAAAAGAATCAGAATTTACAAGGGGCAATGCTTGCCGCTTTGTTTTTTGGTGTGTTTGTGGGTTGTTGTTGGGGTTTTTTTAAACATATTTCCATATTTGAAACACTCTGCACTGGCCATACTTGTCCTTTACTCCCAGGTCACATGCAGCAGTGTCCTAGGGGGAATTCATCTCACCTAACTTTAGGTGTTCACAATGTAGGTGCAAGCAGCCAGCTCAGGGCCAACCTCTAAGCTCCAGTCACAACGAAGAGGTGTTTGGGCAAAACAAGGCAGCAGCATTCAGTGTGATTCAGTATGCCCAAGGCCAGGGCTGCTCTTGGCTCTTTTTTGCCCATTTTGCTTTTCAGGCTCTCCAGACCTAAAGCACTCCCTGTCCCTCTCCTGTGAACAGAGGTCAAGTCAGCTGCAGTCACCTGCATTTAATGGACACGAACCCTTCCTGGGACAATTCCCACCAATAAAACCATGTGGTGCTTTTCCCTACAAAACCATGTGGTGCTTGTCCCTACAGGTATCAGAGGGCAGCCAGCCCTCAGAGGAGACGTGAATTTCTGTTGTCATTGCAGGCTAGGAGCAAACCAGGCAGCCTTCCTGCTGGTAAAGACTGTTTCCACTGCGACCTACCCACTTTGATCATTTTGAGTCTTCTTCTTAGATGCCAAACACTGCTCATCTCTTGAAGCTATTATTTTTGGTGAATTACAATTACTACATGCAAATGTCAACACAACAAACCTGAAAGGCGCTACAATAAGCATCCAGCTTTAGTGCAAAACCTTGCACACAGATGAAATTGGACCCGTCCTCACACACACAGTTCCTCACCTCATGCAAGGAACCCTTGGGCATTTTATCAAGCATACAGTTTGCAATATTTCCCAGGCTAGTTGTCATCCACTCCACATGTGTGGAGTACTTCTTTCCCAGAGGCCCTACAATCATCTGACAACCCCAGCCACACCTTCACAACAGAGAAACAACTGACACCTCCCATGTCTTGGCATGATCTGGGGAAAGTCTCACACCAACAGGCACAAACAGCAAAGCAAAATGCAAAACCCTCTGCCCAAAATCCTCTGTTAAAAGACCAAGACATTTCTCATTCAAGAAACCATTGGGGAAAACCAAGCACCCACCTTCACAGGAGAACATGAGTTTGCAGAGGAAGCAACACAAAAATCTCAGACGAAAATGAGAGGAAGGACCAACTGCATTTCTCAGCCATGCTCTCCACCAAGTCTCATCATCTGTCATCACAGACCCTACCCAGCTCCTTGCCACAGGAACGCACGGTTTTGAAACCTCTCGCAAAAAGACACACTTAGAATAATGAGAACAAACACTGCAAGGTTTTCTGCCCTTTCTTACAGGAGATCCCATCTTCCTGGCCAAACAGCCAGGCTTTGCCAGCTTTCAGAGAGAAAGCAGAGCTCGCAGAGCACGACTCTTTGGTGGCACCAGTTCACCTTCATACCATGCCAGTACAAAATCTGACTGATTCTGGCAGTTCTTACACCAAGACCTACAACATCTGGAGTCAAAGCACAACACTGCTGATATTAATAAACTGTCAGCACAGCACCACTAGCTCAAGCATCCAGGAAATATAAAGAACAGCAGAGGCAAACTGGTACTTCAGCTGGTCTTCAGGTTGCCCTGAAAAAGCAAATTACAGGCATGGCTCAACATGTTATTTTGAAAAAAAAATTGTGAAGTACATATTGCATAAAATTTAGCAGTCATCAGCAAAAAGGGGACAGCCTACTAATGGTGCAGGTGATGACTTTGATGTTTCAAAATAGGGTGACTTCTCTGGAGGGAGACAATCTTTATCAGGACAAGTTTCCACGTGACTTCTGCTAATAATTAAGACCAAAAGGGAGGTCAGGCATGGAAAACCGTTCTCTTTGAGCCCAGCTAACACCACGTAGTCCACCTCCCCAAGAGCACTCACTCTGAGCACCAGCTCTGCACCTCTGTTAACCTTAGCTCCGGTCCCTCGCCCACCATCAGCAGCGCCCAGCAGGA
>NW_009212411.1:12652-14061 GCF_000690835.1 Fulmarus glacialis
TGGCACAGGGAGCTTTCCTAAAGCTCTGCGGAGGAACGGTGCCTGTTCCCCTGAACTGATGGAGGGACAGTAGGAAGGAAAAAACGAAGGGTAAAAACCTGTCAACTGGGATGGCAGCAGGCCTCTCCTGCGAACAACTTGCTTTTAATACTGTCAACAGAACTGAGGAACAGGCTCAGGCTAATCACAATCTTTCCGTTGATTTCACTGACCCCTGAATCAAACCCCAAGAGCCTGAGCATACTCAGAGCAGATTTACAGAGAGGGAATCCAGAAAAAAGTAAAAGGCAAACACAGCATTATATAACTATTTCATGATACAACTGAAACATCACATCCTGCTGGGGATGGGTGATGGTGCTGACACAAAACAGGAGAAAGATTAAATAGACAACCAATTACCTCGTCTGCCCTCAGGTAAGCAGAGCAAAAAGTTCAAAGCTACAAAACAGCTGGCCATCTGCTGTGGGAAAGGCACGGAGAGAAAAATGCACCATTATACTGCCAACTAATGCTTACACCTGAATAAATTCTCCAAGCATGTGCAAGCAGCAAAGCTTCCCAAGTGGCCTTAACATCATCTACTGGATCCTGCAGGTAATTTTTTTTGTTTGTTTTCCAATGTGCTGTGACCGCTTCAACAGCACAGCATACTCTTATCTGCAAAATTTCAAAGCCACTTTGTAATGTGAAATTTTGCACCACCTAGCATTTATTTCCACATTTCTATATTTTACTCTGAAATATGGTCTGCACTTCACTGAAAATAGAGGAACAATGTGATCATTGTGACACTCATTAAAAACTCACTATTCTTCTACAACTTCAAAAAAAAAAAAATTGAAAGAAACTTCTTCCAACACTAAAAATAACATTCTTCTTTAAAATCACTGTTTTCTAAATTAATCCTACAAAACAGCTAACTTTTCCTCTCCTATTGTCACAAGCATAGGCTATATTCCTCCCACCTTCGCAGGGGAACTGAAGGCTGAAAGCTCCCAAATTCACGTAGGCCACCCGCACCACGGGAGCTCTTCAAGAGCCTGGGCCACCATCGCTGTCGTGAGAGCACGCTGCTCCAGCCGAAGGGCTCAGAACCCTTCCTCAGCTCACAACCGCGGAGAGAGCCGCTCCGAGGACACGGAGAAAACCCCGGGCGGGTCCCGAGGGAGGGCGGGCCCGGCTGCTATTAAAGGGGCTCGGCGGGCCGCGCTGCCCGGCAGAATTCCCCTGCGGGGCCATGGCGACGTGTGTGCAGCTGAACACCGCGGCCAAGATACCCTTCTTGGGGCTGGGCACATGGAAGGTAATGGGGATCTTGGTGGTGCTGCCGGCCTTGCTGCCGCCCCTCGCTCCCAGAGGAGCGGCGGGCTGGGTCCGCACCCAGTCCCGGTACCATCTCCTCCCGG
>NW_009212412.1:0-19778 GCF_000690835.1 Fulmarus glacialis
GGGCCCGATGGGTGGGAGCAAAGTGGGTTTTAGCTGCAGCATCCCTGTCCCTGTGGTCAGCGGGACGTCAGTAAGGCGGCTCCAGGTGAACAGGGTCCTGCCTCTTTTCCCCCATCTGTCCTTTGCCGCTTCATTCATTTTCTTTATTAAAGGCTAATTAAAAGTCTTGCTTAGTCCCTGAGGTGAGGGAAAGCTCTGTTCCTGACTGCTGTGACGCCTTGGCGGGAAGGCTGAACTGGGAGAAAGCCTTCTGCTGTTTACGAGGTTGTTGAGTTCAAACGGCTCCATGTTGTGGTGAGGCTGGCCTGGGCTAGGCGTTGCACGGCCTGTGGTGTGCAACTAGCCACCTTCTCCTGCCAGAGAGTTTACAAACGTTTGCTGTATGCCTTATCAAGAATGTGTGCGTTTCCAACTGAACGTTGGACTTGGGATGCGAAGGAAACTTCGGTTTTGCTTGAAGTTTTGGAAGCATGAATTAGGGACGCAACAGGAGAGTGTTTTATACCTGTTACGTGTAGACTTTGGCCCGAGTCAGACCAGCAGTCTGTGTGAGATGAGACTTCTAACAGACTCAGTGTCTGAACAGATGGCTCTGTGTAAGCTTGTTTTACAGTTTGTTGGCATTCACTTTGCTCATCTGTCCTACGAGGAGATTCTGTGCTTTCCTGCAAGCTTAAAATGAAAGTCCAAACAATTCTTAGCATGAGGTTTCATACGCGTCAACGATAGGCTTGCAAAGTTGGGAAGAAACTATTACAGAGATCGTACGTGATGTGCTCTGTTAGCCAGACAGCAAGAACAACTTTGGAAGATGTGTTTCCTGCACTGGATGACCTCAAAACTTTTTGTGTGGTCAGAGTCACTTCTGCTGTAGCCCTCAGGGATGTAATTTTCACCTGTTAGTTCACAATAGCCACGCTTTATCTTGTGCTAAGAGTTATAAATCTTAAGATACAGATTACATGTGTGCATGATTTACATGTATTTGAAGTGAGCAGATTTTAACCAGTCTTATTTCAAAGTGTTGGGTCAAGCAAGGACTTGTTACAGAAGTAGGTTGTCACTATATGTATCTCCATGCCAGTCTTTACATAGATCAAGTGAAGGCTTTATAGCACTCTTCTTATCCACAAAGTCAATCTTGGGATCTTGTAGCTTTCTGAATTTCCACATAAAAACGCTTGGTGCATGACTTCATTTTTGGTGCTTTTTATACTATCCAAACAACAACTTAAAAACTTTGTGCTTGCGATAGAGTTTGGTGCTAAATATCTAGGAGTCTGGAAAACTTAAAAATCTGAACATGTCTCTCGGTCGTGTGGGAAGTGTTGCTCACTAGTACTGCCCGGTAACTAGCTGAGTTCAAACATGTTCATGGAACAGGGCCAACTAGGCTTGCGTGGTCACAGTGACAGTGCAGACTGCAGAACATTTGGGATTATGTGGATCCAGTGACTGGATTGATTGTTCCTCTTTTCCTTCAAGTTAAGTATCTTCTGTGAATTTACACTGAGCTCTGTCATACCTCCAGATTATTTTAGACACTTCCCCAAGAGCAAAGTGATAGAGAGAATACTCCTCTTGTCTCATGTACGCACCTTTTTTTTTTCTTGAAGAACAACAAAAACTGTTGCTACTTCTCTGTACATCAACTTTCAGATGGTCAATAGCTATTTTTCCATTTCTTTTTGTCAGTGATGTTCATAAACTGTCAGGGAAAGTCATAGAAATTGAAGAGGAAAGGATTTCTTAGATGATTTAGTGCTAAACATCTCTACTTACGGTATTCTTTCCATAGATGCCAAGTGTGATTGAAACAATGCTTTTGCTTTGAATGATAATTCTGTAACATCGCCTATATTGAAATACACGTATTTTAGAGAGAAGAAACAAATACAGTAATTAATTGTGCAATTCTTAGCATGCTCAAAAACAGAAGCTCAGATCCCCCTGACAGAAGGGGATAAATCTCTTCTTATGGGGCTGACCACTGCGAGAGCATCACCACATGGTGTCTTCAGTTGTGCTAATGGGATCCAGAGGTATTATGGATTATGTCAGTACAGCATTCAAGGATCAGCTCTCACTACTAAATGTTATCCTAACTTTTTCAGTATCAGTTCTCTCCATTGTCATTGAATGATGAATCTGGAAAGCAGAGCTATACAGCACACTTCATACCAGGCTTTAGAGTGACTTAGTCATGCCCCTTGGGCACGTCTTCACTTTTCATGGCAAGTTTACTCTTTTTCTACCTGGACTACTTTTGTTCTTCTTACTTTTCTGTGAGTTTCCTGTAATTTTTCAGTGAATATTTCTATTCTAAAGTATACATGACCACATATTGTAGTTCAATTGCCTTTGGTATCAGAAGCAGCATGTTTAATTTTTGTGTGCTGTTGCTCTACATGCATCTTCTCTACAGGTACTGTTCCCCCTCTCTCCCCCATTCTCAGTCTGTGGGACTACATTTGTCTGTCCAGCTACATGATCTGATAATAATCGATGTTAACCTGAATGCAATGAGATTTCTGTTTTCAAGACAGAAAACATAATCCACCTGATTCTGTGGAGGGTAGACAGGAAAACGGAATAGTTCAGCCTGCAGTGCTGATTTTGAAGTAGATGTCCAAAGGCAGAGAAATCTTTAAGGAAGATTAAAATCCTATTGCATCATAGGCTTAAAGAAAAATGTCTTGCAGCTCTCAAAGTTCTCCTGCCTTGTAACTGAGGTTATTGCTCATGTGACTCACAGAATGGGCAGGAGCTTAGTTTACCACAACAGCTTTGGCTCAGTGTAGTATAAATTAATGGTGAGTTGACTGGGGGTGTGTATCGGTTGAAATTTTTAAGTGGTGCATTCAGCTGTAGGCACTTAACGGCCCAGAAGGAATCAGAGCAAAAGGTATCTGCTAAAAGGAGGTATCTTTTGCTTTGTTCCTTTTTTCCAGACCCAGCGCATTACCCTGCCTCTCTTCCACCCGTTCTGAAGAGTTTTGAATTGCTCCAGCATGAGATTCCATCAGCTTTGCTTCAGAGCATTTGCTAGGGATTTCATAAAAATCAAGTGCATTACCCTCCCCCAATCTAGCCTACTTCTTGGTCTCTCTAGGCACCTCAAGGAGAAGGGAACTGAAGCAGGCTCCTTCCTCTCTGTTAGTTTTTTTGCTTCAGTTGAGCACCCTGGGTAGCACATAGGAGAAAGTGCTTGACTAATTAGGATAATTTTCAATTCAAAAAGGGCAGGAATCTTAATGGATTGGCCTAAGGAAATTGCAACAATATGCAAAGCAGTGCACTGCTAGAAATACCCATGCTGGTTGACCAAATTATATTGCTTCCAGTTCCACTTTTTTGGGGTCTTTTAGAGTCTTCTGGGGCTTGCATATCCATTGCAGAGCATAGATATGTTGTTAAAAATACTAAGCTTCCTATTATTTCTTTACTTTTTGGCTCAGGAACAGGTGGTGGTCTTGCGCTGAGGGATGGATGGCCTAAGCTCTGAATGGGGTGAACTAAATGCCCATCTCCTTATAAAATTCCTTCATGTTTCAGAACTCTTCTGCCCTTCAGTCTAATAATTTGGATTAATAGACAAAACCACTTTCATTTGATATTTAAAATACACAGGAATAAATGACATTGCATGGCCCTCAAGAATAACAAAATAACTGTGCCAGTAAAATAGATTGGCGAGCATCTAATCTCCCTTCTGCTTGGCCTTCCAGATAAATCCAAGCATGGAAGTAATCCTGTTTGATTGTATTCTAAAATTATACGGGCTTGCTTGCTTCTTTCAAAATACCCTCGTATCCTAACAATGACAGTCTTCTGAATCACTTGTACAACAAACAAATCTAGCTACTTTATTCTCCACATTCCTGTGACTAAGCTGAGGGTCCTGGAATTGTTTAATGCATTTGAATGTTGAATTGTTCACATAGGTTTCTGGCTCATGTAAGCACCATGAAAGTATTTGAGCTATGAATGTTATAAAGAAAAACAACAGTAAATAAAAAAACTTGTTTACTTGCCAGATGATACTCTGCCTCATTCAAACAATTTGAATCTTTGAGATGCGTAAGCACACAGATCTATGCTGAATTGGCATCCCTTCCTGAGTTCTAGTGAGTATTTTCAGGAAAGATCCATATAAGCACCTCAGCAAGGAAAGGGGAAAAAAAAAAAAAAAAAACCAAACCCCAACAACAAAAACACAAAAAAACCCCAACTTAAAGATCAGGTATGTGATCAGGTTTCCAAAGACTGACAAGCTATCACCCTAAACTCTCACAGACATAACACAGTAACTTTCACATCCATGTTCGTGGTCTGTGGCAAATGCAAGGTAGCTTGACTTGCATTAGCTCGTAATGGAAGCAGATCAAATTAAGCTGAATTGCTTCACATTTACTTCAGGCTGAGCTTGCCCACAAGCAATTAGTGTGGGACAGCTGATACCTTGTAACTTGACCATGTGCACTAATTGTTGTATGATTAAGTGTGTACATTGAAATTTGCAGCATCCTTTCCTGCTCAACAGCCTTCTGTCCCTTGAAATATTTAAACTCTTGAGGCATCTTGCTGTTTCTCTGGTTTACCTGGATGGACAGTAGACGTCCAAAAGAGTATCATCCCATCAGGACATTCCTGTTCTGCATTATATGTTGTGCAGGCATCATTTGGATTAGCTTTGCTGTAGGTATTGAGTGAAGGGTAATGCCTGCAATTTAAAGGCTTTTGCAGCTCAAATGGAAATTACTGGGGAATCAGACTTTTCTGTACAGTTATAGACAGCTTCAGGTTATGAGTAAATGAGTTGGTTTTGGTGGCAGTACCAGCGCATAGTTCTGCCCATGTTGCACCGTGCCACGGGAGTTTGGAGTGTTGTGGCAAGGAGTGGAACAGCGTGAAATGCGATGATGTCTGCCAGTATCCCAGATGGTATTTGCAATCCCTTCTCCTAGGCCACTCAATTGTCTGTGGGATGTAAGCTCTATCACACTGTAGGATTATTTGAGGAGGCTCCCTGGCAAGCTTGACCTTCTATTTTTTAAACTGGACAGTGCTGCCAGAAGCAGCTTTATTGGAAAGTGTCGCTGCAAGGCCTGGCTACAACTTGTGCCTTAGCACTGCTACAGCAGTACCGTACTCATGCTCTCTCTTGGGCAGCTGGCTGTGGAAACAGAGCAGTGCCAATCCTTTCTTGGTCATACTGTTGGGGCTGGTATGTGTATCAAGCCTTCAGAGGCTGCTAGCAATGTATTTTGTATATAGTGAACAATGTCCAGCAGAAGGCAAGACATAACTTCTGTAGTACAGGCTGCCCTGATTGCTTTACGTGAGCTTGGCAGGAGTGGCAGTGGTTGTGAGCTGTCACCTCTTCTGTGCAATGTATGAGTTTGAGAGAAGGGCAAGAAGAGTCATGTAGGAAGATCACCAACAGAGGCAAAACTTCAGGAGGAAGATGATGGTGTCCATGAAGGTCTGTACAGAACCTCTTACATGATGCAACAGACAAACAACATTGAGATTCTTGCTGAGCAGCAGGAAAGGGAGCTGCCCAAGTTCCTCAGAAGCTGGGGGCTATTGACTTATTCCTCTGTCAGTCAGTTTGGAGTTGAGATGACAACAGCCAGCTGTGCAGCATGGGAAACTGCAGCAGCATACTAAAAGTTCTTGGTCTTGGATGTCCCTGGGTGATGTGCGTGTGGCCAATAATGGCAGGTTTCTTAGGCATGGGATTCCCCTACGGTGTTGTCATTGGAGAGGCTTGCACTGCCTCTGAGCAAGCACAGTCCACCAGTGGCAGAAAGGGATTTTATTTTGTCTGCAGCAGGCTGGAGAGCTACCATGGGTGCCTTATTGTCATCAGTGCTGCAGATCTGGCATGTGTTCTCCACAATGCCAGCCTGGTTAATGTCTTACAGGAGCCAAGCAAAAATAGCAGGTCAGCAGCTCCATTAAGATCATCAAACCAGTGCTTGGCACAAACTGACCCAGCTGAGCAGCCTCAGACAGACCTGCCTTATGAAGACAGGCGGCTTCACTTTCCAAGAGCTGTTCTGTTATTGCCCTGGCAGTTGCTGCCTGTTGTTGGCTATGGATTTCGTGTGTAGCAGCCAGAGAGGAGCCCCTCAGGGTTGGACTGCAGTCTAATGCAAAGTCCCTTTCCTGAATTATGTTTGGGTTTTGTTCATACAATCAGAGAATTGCATTGGTGGAAGGACACCTCTGGAGGTCCTGCTCAAGGTAGATCAGGCAAGAGCAGATTCTTCAGGGCCCTGTGCAGCTGAGTTCTGTGTATCTCGAAGGATGGAAATTCCACATGCTTTCTGGACCCCTGCCCCAGTGTTTGACCACCTTCATGTTAATTTTTTTTTTCCTCTTACTGAGTTGGGAATTTCCCATTTTCCAACTAGCACCTGTTGCCTTTCACTGTGCACCTCTGAGTAGAAGGCGGCTCCCTTTCCTCCATACCCATTGGGTAATTGTAGACAGCAATAAGGACTCTTGGCCTTCTCTTTTTGAGGCTGAACAGACCAGTTCTCTCAGCCGCTCTTCAGTACAGCAAGTGCTCCAGCCCAGTGTCTGTCTGTCAGTGTCTTCTGTAGTGGTATGATACAGAAGTGGACACGGCACTCCAGACGTAGTCTCCCAAGTGTCACAGGGGGAAAGCGTCACCTCCCTTGAGCTGCTGGCTACAGTCTTGCTAGAGCAGCCCAATGTGTGGTAGCCTTTGCTGCAGTGATGTTTTCGAGTAGGTGTTGTAATTGCACGAGCAGGTTCCCGACAGCACCTGTGGCATTGTCAGCATCTGCTATAACTTTCACCTGCATGCAGAATCTAAGTGCAAAGTGGCAACTTTGTGGAAAGCCTTTCATCGTTGTTTGCTGGAAATGTGTATGAAAGTAAATATTAAGATGTTCATTTTCTGTTTAGCATGCAAAAGGGCAAATACAATTCTAGTATGTGCTGCCTTTGAAATGGTTTGTTTCTGAGCCCCGAAGGATAAAGTTCAAGTTTCTAGTGGAAAACAGTGATTTATTGTGAACAAATGTGTAATAATTTATTAACAGATATGCAGAACACTAACTATGCAAAGCCAAGCAGTAGAGCCTATCGTAGGCCCGCTGCTAAAGTTAGGACAGTGCACTATACCCTACCTCACAGTATACCGCTGCTAAGCCTGCAGTGTCACTGGTTTCTGGCAGCTCTAGAGCGCAAGGCGAAAGCTCTGATGGAAAAGGTGTGGAACAAGGGCCAGAAGATGGAGGAGCACAACAGCGTGGGACATGCTAAAGGGACAGCAAATGCTCCTGAGATGTTGCAACACACTGCTCCACTTCTGTCATCATTGCTGCTATCTTTTGGCTTTCATCCTACTCCACGCCTATGTTTCTGTGCAACGGGTTGACAGTGAATATGCTTGCTGCCTGGCTGTGATCCATGGTAGTGATGGATCAGTCCACCTACTTCAAAACTGTGTGTGCTTGCTTCAACTGATGTCTCTATTGTCACAATAGCCTTTTCCCTGCCTCTGCTTTCATACAACCCTCGTCTGAAGCAGGTATCTATCTCTGTGCCTGTTTTGCTTCAGACTCGAGCGGAAAAAATATGGTAGTGATTTGTTATTCCTTATTTGGACACATAAACATCCTTTTCTCGGAACTCTTGAAGGATTATCCTCATCAGTTTTGTTCCTCTGTTTTACCCAGTCCTGATGATCACAGGAAGTTGGTTTTGCCCAAGAGAAAGAACTCGTGAAGAACTGCAGCTGCTTCGAAGTAGCATGTTCACTCCTGGCACTCACAGACCAAAGCAGCCTGACAGAGGAGTAGGAGGGGATAAATACCCCAAGACCCTCTGCCTATAGAAAGGGAAAGGTAATGCCTCTGCCTCCCTGTAGGCCGTTGATGCTGTGGCACTGATCTAAGTAAGGACAATCAGAATGTCTTTCCACAGGACAAGTGGGACTGGGACAATGTGCCCCATCACTGCTACCGCACCAGGTATCTTAAAAGAAGCTGGACACCAACAGAAGAAGAGTGACCCCTAAAGTTTCAGTAGAGAAGCCAGCATCCTGGAGGCTGGGGGATGAAATATTGCTTGGTCAAACTACCGTTTAGCTTTAGGCCCCTGATACACTAACTGGGGCCCAGTGTGTAACATTCTGCCTCCTCTTTGGGAATCGTGGGGGAAGAGCAGGGGAATGCAACTGAGCTGAGTTTCATTTTTACCAAACTTTTTTTTAATAAGTGGAATAACTTACTGTTATTCTGAGCATCTGATTCCAGCCTTTGAAAAGCAGTGGCAGTGCACTTTCAGCATCATAAGCTGTGAGAATACAAACAGGGTGACTGGTGGAATAGCTGCTAGGGAGAGGCAAGGCCGACAGTGTGATGAGGGGTGCAGCCAAATCCTGAGTTAAGGTCAGTTAAGGCAGTGGCCCTCAAGGTAGCTAAGAAAAGCCTGAATGTCACAAGCATTTGAATAAAACATTAAAAAAAAGACCACAGCTCTGAGGCTGCCTTTAAAGGAGGAGGATAATATCTAGACATAATGGCCCAGAATTCAGGAAGCAAGAAGGTCTGTGGCTAGCTTTGGGAGGCCTGAGGCTGGTGTGATGCAAACAGATGGTGTCCAAACCAGAGCAACGCCGGTTGGCCAGCAGTTAACCCATCAGTGCTTTCTGAACAAATTTTTACTAGAACAGTGCCTCTTGTGTTCAGGTGGCTTTTTTTATCATGTGTACAGTGTTTTTTATCTAGCTCTGGGAAACCTGCAGATTACTTTGGCAGATCATCACATCGCATTCTGGTATCTAAAAGTTGAACAATAACAACAAAACAAAACAGAGGTGCTGCTTGGATGTAAAGGATAGTGGTGTGGGAAGTGGTCTGCTGGGGGAGAGCACTCATACGTGGAGACTGACTAAAAGGGTCAGGAGCCTGCTGCAAGCAAACAGAAGCTGTGGCAGAAGAGCGCTCAGCCTAGTGCTTGGGTTCAGGAGAATACTAAATGTTGGTGTGCATACGGTTTTTCTGTTCTAAATCCACTTTTCTGGGTGTTGTGCACCTTGTTTGGCAAAATAAAGTTATAGCGCATCTGTCATAGCATGCTGTTGCTTCCTACAAGTTTATAAAGGGGTACGATACCAGGGACCAAGCTTTCAGGTTATGATAGATAAAATAATTGAGCCTAGAGCAGTAACAGCTGGTGACCCTTTGAAGAGAAGTTTGATCTTGAGATCCTACTGTGAACACAGAGAGGTTTAGGTTTCCCACTTCTAGGAAACTGAAAAAGCATTTCAGAAAGGACTTTTTCTTAAGACACAATGATATTATCAGTTTAGTGGTGCTCGAAGCAAGTCTTTGCTGCCGTGTTCTACAAAACACACAATTTTATAACTTGTATAAATTTCAACCCTGCACTTCTGCCCCCCAACTCCCACTTAAACTGTTAATTTTTAAGGGCAGAGGGAGGGAGGGAAAGGAGGAGACCATGGAACGGATTATAGAGACTATCACCACAGATCGTATGTTCAAGTCAGATCTCTCATCAGCTACTGAAAAAGAAAAGTGAATACGCTGTGCTGGCTAACTGCCTGCAATTATGAAATCAGTGTAAAATTAAACTCTTCTGGTCCTGACGGAAGACTCTTATTTTAGGAAAAGGTTTCTTTTCTTGGCATGTAGACAAAAGCCCAAGGAAGGTAAGCACTGGCAGGATAGGATGGCATTGCCACCTCTGTGTGCAGGAGGAAAAAAAGTGCAGCAGTAGTGTGGAAGGAGTAGTTCATTTGAAAGAAGGACATTCTGTTTCCTTAGAAGCAACTCTGGGATGAAATCTGTGATATTACTGTCACGGTGAAATAATAAGCATGGTTCCAAAGTGATTGACAGAAAGTAGGCTGAAATCTGTAAAATACACTGCTAATAACTCTTCTTTTCTCTGCATACAGGGAAACAGCTGGATGGCATCTGGTAAGTGTCTAGATTTAAATTGCATAATGTGTATTAAACACTGTGTGGTGTAGGAAGTATATTCAGTTTAAGATTATATATGCTTCAGATCTTAAGAACACTTTGGTGCTGAAGAGAGACCAAGGCACTTTCTGTTCCTGAATACAGATTGACAGTAAGATGATGTACAGTCAGGTGCTGGTTAAACTTCTCCATCCAAAGTTCAGTGGACCCCATGAAAAAAAGTGTTGGTAGTAGTTGTTGCATTTTAATGCACTTGTGCACTTTTTCAAGAGCAGGATGTTGTCCTTGTCCCAAGCACTTTGTCTTCTGATTGCAGGCATGACTAAACATGAGAGTAAAAGAGTAGGTGGGAAGAAGGTATTACAGAATCAGGCCTTCTGGCATATAAGAGCAGTGGCTACATTCGGTTACAAAACACCCCCCAATTTGCTATGATTCATATCAAGAGTTTTTTTTTTTAAAAAAGGCAAAAAAATCCCAAACCCTTGTCCATCCATTTGCCTCTCTATTGATCCATCTTCAGTGATTGTCTGACCTTCTTCTCAGTCAGTGTCTATCAGACATGCACTTCTGTGAATGTGGTAGCAGGGCTAGCTCTGTCTCTCTGTCTCTGTGACTTCACCTTCAAACCTTTAGCTGAAAGAGGCTGCTGGAGATCTCATGCTGGTGTGGAAGTCCCTCTCTTCCTATGTTCCTTCATGCTTGGGCACCTAACTAAGCATGTTCTTCCCCAACCACTTACAGAGTTACCGTAGGCTTGATAATCATTGCTTACATACCCATTCATGTCCCAGCAGATCCTGTTCCTACTCAGAGAAACACATTGACCTTTTCTTTCAGTTATTCACTTCATGATGTCATTGATCACATAAATTTACCAGTGATTTATGTGCTAGGTTAAATATTTCCTTTGTTTTACCTGTTTTTTGTTCTCTGTGGCAGGCACACCTCCATAATAGTCCATAAGGATGAGTTCTTCTATGGCAGTGGAGGAATCTCCAGCTGTGCACCTGTAAGTTAAACTTATTTTTCTGTTAAGATAATTTTGTGATAGGGTTACCTGATCAGAATTGCTCATGTCACTGTCTCTTAGAAAAGCAGCAAGAGGCTTCTGAATTCAGCCAGATGTGGCTGCTTGCCATGGTTGCCCAGGGCATCTGAGGAAAAGGGAACATGGACAGTGGGTTTAAGCCCAACTAACTACAGGTTGGGGGTTGCTTCTGCTGGTAGTCTGTCTATCCAAGACACCTTCTGCAGTTGCACTGCCAGAGTGACACCTTGTCTAATTCTGTATTGATAGGTTTTACATGCAGACTTGGCAACTCAAGGCATCCTTTTTAAGATTAGAAAAAAATTCATGATGCTTTGTCAGACCTTTCTGTTCTTGGAGAGGCAAAACTGATAGGCTATCCTTCTAAAGCAGAATTTTACCATAGCTTAGAGCTTTCAGCACAGAGTGTCAAGTATACAAGCTGAAATGCAAGTTGCACGTTACTTCTCATTCTCTGAGTGCAGAACAGAGGAGGCCAGGTCTTTTTGCTTGACAAATATACCAAAAGTTCATCCTTTTGTGCCTGGACAAGCCACGATAGCTCTGTTCAGTAGAGTCCTCCAAAAGAATTCAGTCTGTCCATTTAACATTGTCTTCTGCTGCTAATTTTTACAGGGAGGGACACTTCTTGGCCCCCCAGACTCAGTTGTTGACCTGGGGAACACTGAAGTCACAGAAGAAATTTTTCTGGAATATCTTTCCTCTTTGGGTGAATCTATGTTCCGGTAAGTAGCAGCTTGTACTATAAAATCTGTATAACAAAAAAAGCCTTTAGGGGAAGGGGTGCAGAATGGAGGAAGGTATTATGAAACCAATCCTACTAACAAAGCTTTGTCTGCTTAGTGTATTATTTGGTACTCTCCAAATATGAGACTGGAACTGATGCACCGATACACGAGGAGCTACCAGCTATTCAACCCTCTGGTGTGCCAGCCTTGAGCTAGGCTGGGAAAGCATTCTGCCAGGAAGCCTTTCACACCGTTTTTCATAAAATGGAATAATGCCTGAAATGCCTTTGAGAGAATCACCAGGGAAAATGGAGGCATTATATGAAATATTTCAGTAAATAGTGAGTCATAGGTGAAGCGTTGTAGTAAAGCTGCCAACTTTCAGATGAGTAAAAGCAAGGTCTTGACTGTTAAAGAGTCTAGTCTACTTCTCACAAGAATAGGAAACAGTAGCATTTAGTGTTCTGGCTGTATTTCAATGTCTATAATTCCTGTGATTTCTCGTTACTCCTTCTGTGGTTTTAATTGAAGAAACCTGACCTCACTTATCCTCCAAAAAACCGTTGTATAAAGTCAGTGATGCAGAGAGATGTCATTTTCCACCCTGATTCAATTGCATTTGAAAGTGAATTGATGTCTGTATTTTACCTATTTGCCTTAGAATTCTTTGTGGGTAAAAATGTGCTAATGTAAGGAGATGTTCCTCATTAGGAGTCTAAGTTTTTCTGCTTGTAAGATTTATTGCTGAGTCTGTCTTTTTATGTTTCAATTCCTTTCCTGTGGCTCAGAGGAGAGTCTTATAACCTCTTTGAACATAACTGCAACACCTTCAGTAATGAAGTGGCACAGTTCCTGACAGGAAGAAAAATCCCTTCCTACATCACTGACCTTCCAGCTGAAGTTCTTGCCACGTGAGTCTGCATACTGCTCCTCTCTGTAGTGTATTGCTTCATGCTAATGCTTAAACATTTGACAGAGCCAGCGGTATCAGCTTCTGCTGGCTCTCTCTGAGAACCAGCATAAGATTAAGGAGAGGATGCTATTTGCTTTACTTCAACACCGTACGACAAGTGCTGACTGGCACTGGCATTACTAAGAAGACAGGAGAAGATTGTTCTTTCGCCTTTAACTTAAACTAGTTATTTTGTGATGGTCTCTTATATGTGATCAGAGAAGCACAGAAAGTTTCAGAAAATGGTGCAAGTTTTTTTTATCTTAGGAAACCAGTATCTGTTAAAGGTCACTTCTCTTACTCTAAGCACCGTAATTGCAGTGGAGGTGTCAGCTTTGCTTGTGAAGAGGCAGGGGAGATGTAATTTTACAATTAACGCTGCAGTTTAAAGCTAGGACTGGATAGAAAAAGAGGAAATGAAGAATTCCTGCTTGCTAGTTCAGTTTTTTAAAAACTCTCTGCTAGTGAGGATCCCAGTGGGATGATTTGAGCTCCATCATTTAGGTCTTATTTCTTGTAACGATGGTATACCACATTATTTGCGAGACACGTCTTCTACTCTGGGCTCTTATCCCTTCAGATCTCTCAAAATCAGATAAAGGCTATAACAGAGTGAGTCATATTGAAAGATAAACCAGGTGGTACAGATTGCAACAGAAATTATTCTGTGAGAGTTGAACCATTGTCTTATAAGGGAGCTAAGGCTAATCTTCTAGCAGTCTTTAATAATGATGTGGTACTTAATGCAGTTGCATAACAGGGATTTCGTTCGCACTTAAGTAGAATGAATTACTAAAAGCCAGTTTCAGACACAGTATTACCACATTAACAGTCTGGGCATGCTAGGACTCAGAACTAGCTTGTATAAAATCATGTTTAAGATTGCTAGTTATTGAACAGTAAACTCTCTTTAATAGGATAAATTAGTTTGCTTTCGTTCGTAGTGAAAGTCTGTTCTTCAAATTTGCTTCTACAGTGTTGGTCTGATTGCACTCTAGGAAGCGAGTGCACTTCGGTAGTAAATGGGGAAAGTTGTTCATCAAGTAAGCTATTTGAGATGTTTATTTCTTTACCTTCTCAGACCTTTTGGACAAGCTTTAAGGCCCCTCCTGGACTCCATCCAGATCCAGCCACCCGGAGGAAATACCTTCAGCAGACATAATGGACAGAGCTAACAGGAGTGACCCAGTGGCCCAGCCTCACCAGGCCTCTTCCTTTTTAAACATGAATCTACCAGATTTCTATTTTATAATTTCCCATCAGAATTAACTCTACGGAAGTTGCAAGACAAGATTTAAAATTTCCTAGGGGGAGGATTTATCAGGGTGCATGTAAGACAATGCTACCAAAAAGATTGCCATAATTTCTAATAGTATTATACTAATTTATAAAGGCTGTCTTGTCCGAGTAGGCTGACACTTTCGAAGTAAATCCCGTGCTGGTAAGTGGGAATTCATTCCATGAGCATTCAAGGGCCCATTACAAAATTTGGAGTAAGTAAGAGGATGTCCTAGCCATCCCTTGCAGGCTTGCGTCTCTTTCTCCTGTCACTGCCTGTATTATGGGGGTATTTGCTGAAGTCTGTAGCAAAAAGACAAAGGTAGCCTAGGAAGTGAAGGTGTCCCAGGATTAGTCTTCTGCATATTTTATTGACATTATGTTATTTGCTCAGGGGAAAAGCTGAACTCATCTGATTAGAATATTTGCAGTGGCACAACTGTGTGGGAAAGGTGATCAAGCTGAACTGTGTGTCAGTGTCACACTCAGAAGTTGAAACTTTCAATGGGACTAGCTGTGTGTGGGAAGGAGGCTGGAACTGAAGGTTACCAAGAGCCTCGTAATGCTAGATCCAAGAGTAATGGGAAAGAATGAGCTGAAAGAACAGAATCTCATGAGTAGAAGCGGTGGAAACAAATTTCAGGTGAAAATAAAATGAAGTGAAATGTTTCCTTTTCTTACATATAAGCTTACCAGCTGATAGACAGAACCTTGTTAACTATTTACCTTTGCATAAGAGCTGTGGGTTTTTTTTTTTTTAACTTACCAAGCCAGAGTTACAGTACAGTAAGGCAGGAATAGCATGGCAATTGCATGATAATATCAGGTGAAGCAATTCTGCCTTCAATATCTAGTTGCAGACACAGTGGGAGTTCCAACTTTCTTTGATATTGTTGTCCTGTCTAAAGCAGTCAAGCACATCACAGAGAGGGCTCTGCTTAAGTGCAGGAGAAATAGGTGGTAGGTCTCCCCAAATGTAAAGAAAATGAGGAAGAGTAAAATTAAGCTTTTCTATGGAACAATTGAGTTTATTGGGATACATACAGAAGCAGTCCTGTCCTTAGATTGACATTAGATTGTATCAATACTGCATCTTCTACTTTTAAGATTCTTATAGCTTTGCAATTATTTGCGGTGGAAAAAGATCAGGGGAATGAAAGAATAGGCACACTGATTTCTTTTCATGCATGTATATACACTATTTTCCTGAACAATATTGTAGCAGTTACATTTAGGAAGGAACACAAGAAAGACATCGGACAAACCCCAAAACGTTGCTGATGCTCCATAAACGGGATTGCACGTCCCAGATGCTGCTGAAAAAGCATCTATGCAAATGTATAGCCCTTTGTCCAGTGCTTTGTTGTGAAAAGTATTGCTGCAAGTTCAGTCCTGCATCTCAGACTTCCTGCGCTGGAAAGTTCCTGCATACCTAAAGGAGATGTCTTTCCTCTGCTGGGCTCTTTCTCCCAGAATAATACAGTTTGATACGTTTCTCACAGTGTTACTCAGTGTGGACTATAACGGTTTATATTTTTGAGGGGATGGAATGGAGGAAAACTGCAGTTTAGTCACTCTGTCAAATACTCTGTTGCCCTGCACCTTGTGGAGTCATTACACAAGCGGAAATAGGGTACTCTCAGTCCATTTTGCAGTTTTGTGTATATCTGCTCTCAGTGCACAGCAGTGGCCCTTGCAGCCTGGATTTTTTTTTTTTCCTTTGTCATTCTCTGCTTGTGCCATCAACTTCTCCTTAAGCATTTCGTTTGAGGACTGGACTTGGAGAAAACTGTAGCAGTTAGTACGGATCGGTTTATACAAAAGCTTTCAATCTTTCCCCATCAAAATGTCCTGTTTGCAGAAAGCATTCTGTAATAAATCATTTATGAATGCCTTTTGGTGCTCCTGGAGGAAGGATTGGTAAGTGTTTGTTTTCTGCTAAGTCATAACTTCGTTTTCCTGTTTAGTATGTATATCCTCTCCAGTCTTTTCCCATTCCTATTCTGTGAAGAGTAACCAGTCTCTCATCTTAATACACACATGACTGTGCCACAAAATGCTGTAGAATGTTATAGATCGTGGAGCTTCCTTAGTTGAACAGGTATACTCAAACTGATACAGTGCAGCCCAACATCTAGGTATGCTAGTTTGGTACCTGCAAGTAGCACAGCTGTGGTTGCTTGTCTTTCAGCAAACTCTCACTTCAGGCACAGCTGCCTGCAGTGGAAGCACTGGTGCCATGGTTTCTGCCCCACACTCTTGCACAATGAGGATATCCCCTGTATGTCCACCGCCTCAGAGGTCCTGAGCCTGGTTTCTGCTTGGCTGCCTACTTCAGGACTTTTTACATCCTCTCGGGAGGCAGGAAAGAAAAGGGAGATGTTCATCCCATGCATTTTGCAATCTGCCTTTTCCCCTCCTGAGCAGCCCCTTTGCAGAGATAATGCTGCTACTTTAAGGTCACTGGGTAAAATTTCACTCGGCCATATACTGTTTGCAATAGCCAGGAAGCTCCTAGAGGGTCTCCTAGGCTCAGGACCTACTCTGTTTCATGGCAAAAGAACTGTAGAAGGGAATCCTGTTTGCTTGGTCTTACTGGGTAATGAGACCCCAGTACCCTATAGGCCTCTTAGGAAACCCATTTTCTCCAAAGATGGTTATGTGTAAATTGCAGGACTGTGCCCCCAATGTTCCACCCAGCCATACCTACTCATAGGAATATAAACTAGACTGAGAAGTGTATGTAAGTGTATATAGGTGATGAACTTCAGCCAGCTGATTGACAAAGGGGCAGGGAAACTGAACTCCTGAAAGGGGACAGAACCCTTTTGCCCACACTTACTATTCTGTCTTGTATTGCTGGGGTTCCCCCGTGCCATTTTAAAAAAGTTAATAATGTCTTTAGGCAGAAAGTGATGTTTTGATTTATTTGTGATTTTTTTCTATTACAATAAAAAGAAATACAGCAAGTTGTCCTGTTTGAATGTCTGTGTCCATGCAGCTGCCCAGTGAATGCAGCTGACCAGAAGTCGTCATCTTCACTCTGGTCCCAGCTGGAAAGTGCAAGATGAGAAACTGTCTGAGCAGTTTGTGCCCGGTACCGCTACTGAAAGTAGCAGTGGCTATTGCCCTTTGCTAGAGCTGGTCACAGGCAATATTCTTATTTAAGTTTGGGAAAATTTTCCTTCTGTAAGCACTGTGGTATCTTATCAAGACCACACTCCTGAGGCTTGGCACAGCTTGGATGAGGTGAATGCAGGCTGGACAGGAGGTGTTCCATCAGCATGGGTTTTGTGCAGCCCTTGCTCGTCTTAAGTGTACAAGAATGAAATGTCTAATGTCTGCTGTGGAAGAAGAAGCCCAACAGAGCTTAAACATAGGAAAAGGCTCTAAGCTTTTCCTGATTGTCTTGATGCTACTACTTTCAAAAGGAAAAAAGCTGCTTTAAGAAGTAGACTCCATGCCTGGGTTCCTCTGGAGCTGCAGAGGAGATACTGGTGAGGATTATGTAGCACTGCCTATCGTGCCTCTGCCGGTGGGCTGTTAAGGAGCAGGGGAAATACCTGGCTCTGGGGAAGAAATGAATTCTGCTTGGTTCAGCCTTCTGAATGTTTATTGATGGCATCCAAATGATAAACCACACAGTTTGCTGTTTGTATAAGTCTGTATCAGTGTAATACAGAAGAGGGCTTGTAACAGAAGGGGGCTTTAACAAAGATCCATGATTGTGGTTATTTTGGGCTGTGCTACTCAGCTGTGGTGCTGGTTAGCTATCAAGTACCAGTACTAGCCCCACATAAAATACCTGGGAACACGTATAAAAGGAAAACCTTGCCCTTAAAGGCAGCCCTAGACAGAGTGTAAGCCAGCACTCACAGCCCCTTACCTTCTAAACTTCAAACAAAATACTTGCCCTTGCTGGTAGTAACAGAGATTTTACTGTTTTGAATGTGTTTTGAATAGAGTTTCTAAAGCAGAGTGACAAATAAGCTGGAGAAAGCACAGCAGGTAGTTCAAGTTTGGGAAAGCTCTCCTGGTAGCATAAACCCGATGGCACTGTTGGAGTGCAAAAATGTGAACGCTGACCCGTATTTTAGCAGACTTCCCAATTCTGGGAAGTGCCCCGAGGTGGCACTGCTGCCTTGCAGTGCAGGGATGCACCTGAGCCCGGGGAGAGCAGCTCCTGCTTTTGGGATGCCTAGAGTAATGTCAATGCAAGAGGCAAGGAGGAAGGCCTCTCCCAGACAAGAAAGCTGCAGGTAGGAGCAGCCAGGAGACAAGACTGTCTCAGGGCAGCTTGGGCTACAGCAAGAACCGAGTGCCGCTACAATGCCAGGGCTGCAACAGGAGTGAGCTGGCAGGTTCCCCTAACACACCCCCTCTTCCACCCAGATGTGGGAAGTCTCATCCTCATACCGTGTCGTGGCTTATGAAAAATAAAGGCTTGCATTCCTGAACCCCGGGAGTTCACCGTGTGTCTGACCCCATGGCTGTCTTTTGAGAGTCCCAGGTGTTAGCTCATGGCTCTGCTGCATGGGAGAGCAGCTCTTTGGCTTCTGGTAGTCAAGCAACCTGAATCCACGAAGGCATCTCTACTTGCTTTTCAGCATGCCATGGCAGACATACTTTGAAGTATTCATATTCTGGAGTAAGCGTCCATACATTAACTGATGAGGGATATATGTAATCACAGCTAGACAAGCCCTATAAATGAGCATAACCCTAAACTGAACTAAAAATTCAGCACCCAATTGCATACTAAGCAGCTCAGTGCTGAGAAACTGTTCTGGGAGCTTCAATGCATCTGAGAAAAGCATCCAGCTTCCCAGAGGTGGGAGCTCATAACCAGGATCTGATCCAGAAGGCCCCAGAGGCTGTGATTTTGCAGGAATGTCAATGCCAGGGCAAATACATTTGTAATACCATCCAAGACTGCCTGACTCACTGGATTACGGAGACAACTCACAGAAACAGTATGGAAATAGCTATCCTGGTGACATTAACTGGTGGACGCAATGAATGCCTCCCCCAGCAAGCAGCTGAGGATGTTTTGGTAAACCTAGTCCAAGGCAATGGCACAGAGGTAAATTATTAACATTGTTTCTGTACATCCCCCTTTCATTGAGTGGGAGCAGGAAAATCAAAACCATGAGCAAAAAACAGAATCTGTGGAGCCACCTGAATGCTTCATTTTGAGAGGAATCTGGTGGAGAACTGGGAAAAGGAATTGCACAATGTCCTGGAAGCAAATAATACTGAGAAAAAACAATCAGACCGTAAAAAAAATCTCCCCCCAGTTCCAACCTAGTTCAGCACCCTGAGCACCGTCCGGGAAGAGAAGGCAAGCTAACTGCTGAGCAAAAAGCATTGAATGTTCCATGTAGGTTGTTCTTGATGTCGGAAAATAATTAAGGAATTATTGTAGGAGACGGCAGCTGGGCAGGCTGTCCACCATTACATACCAGACCAGCATAATACGGAGCCGTATGAATATGATCTGATTAAATCCTAAATGACTCAAGGGGTAACTGCTAAGTGGGTCAAAGCAAAAGGTACTGCAAGAAATAGATTTGGCTTTGTGCAGCGAAGTGGAGGCTGAAAACTGCATTTCTCCAGTGAAAATATTAGCTATTAACAGCATCCTATTAGAAATGCAAGGTGAGGCACAGGGACTGACTGGGTGAATGCACGCTGTTCCTGTCCCCTTCCTTAGGACACAGAAACCCCCAGGGGAGCTGAGCTTAGCAGGTAGCTCAATCCAGACCCCCAGCCTCTAAATG
>NW_009212413.1:0-4773 GCF_000690835.1 Fulmarus glacialis
TAACCCTATCCCAGCCAAAACCAGAACACCATAATAGTAAACGGAACCAAACCAAACCAAACCAAGCCAAACCAAAACCACAAAAAAGTTGAAAAAACAACAAAGAAACTGTGTGAGGGAATTCAAGGCAAACATATGTGAAAGGCATTAGGCCATGATTTACTCTAAAATCAGGTTGTTTCAAAGTTGCTCAAGAAGTTCATGGAAGATGTTACACTCTCTGACATGTTTATTGCTTTACATTTAAAAAGATCTATCAAAACTTTGCAATACTCAGTTTTTACTTTCTTCAAACTCTTAAAGAATCTTCACTCTAGCTTAAAACTAACTTTTAATTTGCTCCAGTACTAATGCTGCTGTGTATGTGTATTTTGGCTGGAGCTGACACCTAGGTACTCACAATCAGAGGTCATGTTTGAGAAACTCTTGAGATAAGATTTAATACCTTGACATTTGGGAGAAAGAAAAGAGCTACCGTCTAGCTTTAGACTCTTCAGAGTTTTTTTCTACAGCTGTACATGACTGATTTTTTTTTTCCTCCTTCTGAATGGAGAGACTGTAATTGTAGCAGTTTGAGATAAATCTGGAAAAAAATCAGTTATGACTGGCTAGCTCTATAATACATATCCAACTGATTTTGATAAGTCTGTGGTACACTTCTGGGAAGAAAGGAAAAAGGGAAAGTGAAACACAAACAGTCCTTAAAACATCTTTTTCAGTTAAGAATTTTAGTAAATATTCTTCATTGTTGTGGCTTTAGTACACCTTAATAATGAAAATACTGGACACAGGAAATGCATCAGATTTAAATGCATTTCATTATTATTGCTAGTGTTTCTAACAGTGTGGTTTTCAATTTTTTCATCCTTTCAATTTTTTAACTATAGCAAGAAATTTTTAAATTTTCAAAGTTTTTTTTACACTATTAACGTTCCTAAATGTAAATACTACTTCTTCTTCCAGATTGTAAACCTCAACTGTGATGAATTCTTTTTTTTAGATAATATCTATTTTTGCATTTAATTTATTGGGACTGGAAATATTTAAAACTTTTCTGTTCCTTTAAACATACTTATTCTTGAGAAATCAATATACATCAAAATGCTCAACTTTATAATTCATCAAATAAGAGACATTTTGGCCTAATTGAGTATCTTTTTAAACTAAAACATCATCAAAATAATTATGACGAGTGAGAGCAAAGATTTTTTTAGACCAGTACTCTTTCTCTTCAGTAGCTAGTAATGGATGCTTAGATAAAGTGTACAAGAAACAGGGCATATATAATGTGATCCTTTTCCTACCATATTCTTGCAAAATAAAAGATCTGGAAGGAAATTCTGATCTAGATGTTTTTTGTTATGTTATTCTGATTAATAGTTACTAATAGATTTATTAATTAGTCTTATCCTTTTTGAAACTCATCTGTACTTTTAAGCTCAGTAATACTCCGTGGAAATTTCCTTGTTATGCACGAATAGTATTTTATTTTGTTTTGTTTTGTTTTAACAGTAGTTCACTGTTCTTAATCTGTGAGAAATAACAAATGGTCATTCCCTGTTAATTAATGGTCATTCCCTCCTTTCTGTATCATCTGTGCTTTTATAAACCTTTGTCATATCTCTCCTTTGTGGTTCCCCCTCCCACCCCCAAAGTGAGGAGCCCCAATCCATTTAGTTTCTTCTCATAGGAAGAGACTGTTCGTTGCCTGACTGCTATTTGTTAATCCAGGCACATTTCAGTGCTATTCTTTGAAGACAGGGTGACCAAAATTCTGGAGAATATTGAAGAGGGGTCAGCCCATGGCTTTATACTGTACAAAAATGTATCTTCAGTTTGGTTCCCTTTCACTTTCCTAATTGTATTTGATATTCTGCATGCATTTTTGTACCTCAGTTATTTGAGCTGGTGTTTTCAGAAACAAAGATTTCTGGATTCTCCAAAAGTTTGACTTTTTGCTTTTTTCCCCTTAATATAAACAACCAATTGAAAGCGCCTGAGTACATGTTTACACTTACTGTTATTTATTTATTTTGTTATTTAGTGCTTATCATAAAATCATAGAATGGTCTGGGTTGGCAAAGACCTTTAAACATCACCTGGTCCAACCCCCCTGCCATTGGCAGGAACATCTTTCACTAGATCAAGGTGCTCAAAGACCCGTCCAACCTGACTTTGAGCACTTCCAATGATGGGGCATCCACAACCTCTCTGGGCAACCTGGTCTGGTGTCTCACCACCCTCATTGTAAAAAAATTTCTTCCTTATGTCTAATCTAAACCTACCCTCTTTCAGTTTAAAACCTTGTCCTGTCACTACAGGCCTTGGTAATAAGTCTCTCTCCATCTTTCTTATAAGGCCCCTTTATATATTGAAAGTCTGCAATAAGGTGTCCTCAGAGCCTTTTCTTCAGGCTGAACCACCTCAATTCTCTCAGTCTTTCTTCATAGGAGAGTTGTTCAGACCTCTGATCATTTTTGTGTCCCTCCTCTGGACCCACTCTAATAGGTCCATGTCTTTCTTCTGCTGGGACCCCAGACCTGGAGGCAGTATTCCAGGTGGGCTTTCATGAGAGTGGAGTAGAAGAGGGAGAATTACCTCCGTCAACTTGCTGGCCACGCTTCTTTTTATGCAGCCCAAGATATGATTAGCTTTCTGGGCTGCAAGAGGACATTGGTGGCTCATGTCAGCATCCTGACTCTACACTTCACCTGGCCAATATCCCTCAAGATTGTGAATTCCAGCAAGGCATGATCACTGCAGCCCAGGCTGCCACCAGTCTTGACATCCCTAATTAGTTCTTCTGTGTTGGTGAGCAACAGGTCCAGTAATGTTTCTTCTCTGGTCAGGCTGTCTATCACCTGGATTAAGAAATTATCCTTGATGCTCACGAAGAGTCTTCTGGATGGCTTACAGATTGCTATGCTGTTTTTCCAGCAGACGTGAAGGTGATTGAAGTCCCCCAGCAGGATCAGAGCCTGCTAGAGTGATGCTTCCCATAGTTGAAGTAAGAATGCTTCATCTACAGGCTCCCCTTGGTTGGGTGGCCAGTAGTGAATACCAACTACAAGGTTTCCTTTGTTGGCTTGGCCCCCAATTTTTACCCATAAGCTCTCGACTTGTTCATTGCTGTTTTTCAAAGACAGTGAAGTAAATCCATTATTTCACATAGAAGGGAACCCTCCCCCTGGCCCTCCTTCTTTTTCTGTCCCTTCTGAACAGTTTATAGCCGTCGTTTGCAGCGCTCTAGCCATGTGATTCATCCCACCACATTTCAGCGATAGTGATTATATTGTAGCTTTCTAGCTGCACAATGGCTACCAGCTTCTCCTGCTTGTTACCCATGCTGTGCACATTGGTATAGAGGTACTTCAGCTGGGCTATTGACCATGTCACATTTTTAGAGGAACATACCCTAATTTCTTTGAGGCATTTCACCAGTATTTCCCTGTTGGTTCCTAACACATCAGCAGTCCCTGGCTTTTCTCTGTTGCTCAAAACTTCATTCCATTCCCCTGCTAAATTTAGTTTAAAGCTCACCATATAAGTCTGGCCAGCTTATTGGTGAAGATCCTCTTGCCCCACTTGGTCAGGTGAATCCCAACAGACCCAAAAGTAGATCTGCGATCACAGAAGCCAAGAACTTGTGTATGGCACAAGTCATGCAGCCAGGTATTCAGCTGTTCAATTCATCTCCTCGAAAGGTTGAGATAACGACAGATCTGACCAAAGCGTGTTAAGACAAAACTGTTATAAGCATTCATTATATTGATTGGTCACAATGTTGATTTATTGGCTCTCAAAGTTGTGGGGTTGGGTCTCAATGTTGGATTATGTAATACCTTGCTTACAGTTCCCTTTTGTGCTGTTTATTATTATTGGGAACTGGGTCAAGATTAACATTTTGCTGCTGTTTTATGAGGTGATAAAATCATTGGTTGTAAGTCTAGTCTGGTATCTGTACTCAGCACTGCCGTCACTTCTGTACCTCGGGAACCACCTCTCAGAAACTATTAGTAATTACACTTTTTTCTCCTCGGAGGATGAATTTAAGGGGGAGACAGGATGGGACACTTTCTCCCACTTGTTCATCTTCCCGTCCATATCTTCAGAAACTCCTTTTTCTTTTATCCTCTTCATGAAGATGTCCACAATATTCCCTGAGAATTTTGAATAGCCTTGGGATGTTCAAACAAGCATGTTCATATTGCTGTGTCTCCTGAATGTGGTTCAGGCCTTGTTCAGGTTTAAACAATTATTCAGGAATACTGTCCAGAGATCAACCCTCAGCAACAAGAAAAGAGGGAGGGCGAACGGCGATGCCTCGTCGGGGCAGGCAGAGCAGCGGGTCCCGGGGGCGGCGGGCAGTGGGAGATCAACCCCAGCAACAGACACGGTGGCTGCTCAAACCCGCACAACAGGCATTGCAGCAACTTCAACCACGATGAAAACCATTGTGGCTACTCAAACCCCAGCAACAGACACTGTGGGTACTCCAAACCCCGTCACAGGCACTGCAGCTACCCAAACCAAACCCCAGGGTACTTTAGCTAAACCAGAGGATCAAGCCTTGACCCCTGTAGCCCCTGTACAGAAGAGAAAATCCTGGAAGCTGGAGTCAGGTCGTTTAGAAAGGCATGATGGAAAAGCAGGGCCATCACGAGGAGGGGAGGAGGAAGAGGAAGAACGCATAAACGAGATGGAAACCACCCGATCCCTATCCCTGAATGAGTTGCGAGATGTGCGGAAAGATTTCAGCCGTCGTCCAGGCGA